>NW_007729839.1:51357-167548 GCF_000696425.1 Galeopterus variegatus
AAAAAAAAAAAAAAAAAAAAAAAAAAAAAAAAAGAAGTTACAGACAAAAAGTTACAAAGAAGAAAAAAAAAAAAAAGGGGGCCGGCCCGGTGGCACACTGCTACAGTGCGCTGCTTGGGAGTGTGGCGGCGCTCCAGCCGAGGGTTCGGATCCCACATACAGACCAGTTCCTGCTCACTGGCTGAGCGAGGTGCGGGTGCAACACCGAGGGTTGCGATCCCGTTGCTGGTCCCGGTCCGGTACGGGCGCAACACTGAGGGTTGCGATCCATTGCCGGTCACGAAAAACGACAAAAAGGAAAAAAAAAAAAGTTACAAAGAAGCACGTATAAAAGCATATCAAGGGCTGGCCCAGTGGCGCACTGCTACAGTGCGCTGTTTGGGAGTGCGGCGGCACTCCCGCCGAGGGTTCGGATCCCACATATGGACTGGTTCCCGCTCACTGGCTGAGTGAGTTGTGGGCGCAACACCGAGGGTTGCGATCCCGTTGCCGGTCCGGTCCGGTGCGGGCGCGACACTGAGGGTTGCCATCTGTTGCCGGACACGAAAAAAAGACAAAAAAAAAAAAAAAAAAAGCATATCAATACAAAAAAAACCCCCACCAAAATACAACATAACACAAAGGAATGCAGCAAGAGAGAAAAAGACATACAATAGTACAAGACTAACAGAAAACAAATAATAAAATGGTGACAATTAATCCTTTTTTGTCAGTAATTACTTTAAATGTAAGTGGATTACAGGCTCCAATAAGAAGACATAGAGTGGCCAAAAAAAAAAACCTAGAATAAAACAAACCCAACTGCATGCTGTCCGCAAGAAACTCACTTTAGATTTAAACACATACATAGGTTGAGACTGAAGGGTTGGAAAAACTATATTTATTGCTAATGGTAATCAAAGGACAACAGTGGTGGCTGTACTTATATCAGACAAAATCAACTTTAAGACAAAACTGTCACAAGGGATAAAGAAGGAGACTTATGATAATGAAAGTGTTAATACACCTGGAATGTATAACAATTATAATGATACATACACCCAACATCAGAGCATCTAAATACATAAAATAAACATTGACAGAAATGAAGGAATAGACAGTGATACAGTAATAGTAGGAGACTTCTATACCCCAATTTCAGTAATGGACAGAACATCCAGACTTAAGAACAGAAAGGAATAGAGGACTTGAACAGCACTGTAGCTGAAATGGCCCTAGCAGACATACAGAACATTCTACCCAACAGCAGCAGAATACACATTTTTCTCAAACTCACACAGGGACATTCTCCAGGATAGATACATATTAGGCCATAAAACAAGTCTTAACAAATTTAAGAGGACTGAAACTATACCAAGTTACTGTTTCTATGACCAAATGAATGGAATTAGAAGTCAATAGCAGAAGGAAAACTGGCAAATTACAAATACGTGAAAATTATATAATACACTCAAACAACCATCAGGTCAAAGAAGAAATCAAAAAAGGAAATAAGAAAACACCTTGAGACAAACAAAAGTGAACATGCAATATACCAAAACTTATGGGAGTAGCAAATATAGTACTGAGGCAAGGGCATGTATCAATATGTCTACATTAAAAAAGGGAAAAAGCTCAAATAAAGATGCTAACTTTACACCTCAAGGAACTAGAAAAAGAAGAAAATATTAAGCCCAAAGTTAGAAGAAGGAAGGAAAAAACAATGGTTAGAGAAGAAATAAACAAAATAGAAAATAGAAAAACAATAGGAAAAAACTAATAAAACTAAGAGTTGGTTTTTAGAAAAGATAAACAAAATTGGCAAACCCTTAGCTATATTAACTAAAAAAAGAAGAAAGAAGACTAAAATAAATAAAATCAGAAACGGAAGAACAGATATGACAACTGATGCCACAGAAATACAAAGGATCATAAGACACTATTATGAACAATCATATGCCAATAAACTGGATAACCTAGAGGAAATGTACAAATGCCCTGAAACATATATCTTACCAGGACTAAATAATGAAGGCTTAGAAAGTCTGAACAGACTCATAACTAGTGTGGAGATTGAGTCAATAATCAAAAACCTCCCAACAAAGAAAAAACCAGGACCAGATGCCTTCCCTGGTGAAGTCTACCAAACATTTAAAGAATTTACAACAATCCTTCTCAAACTCTTCCAAAAAATTGAAGAGGATGCAACTCTTCCAGACACATTTAATGAAGTCAGCATTACCCTGATACCAAAGTCAGATAAAGACACCGCAAGAAAAGAAAACTACAGGCCAATATCCATGTCTAATATAAATGCAAAAATCCTCAATAAAATACTAGCAAACTGAGTCCAACAGTACACTGAAGGGATCAGATATCATAACCAAGTAGTGGGATTTATCACTGGGATCCAAGGATGGTCCAACAACATGAAAATAAATTAATATGATACACCACATTAACAGAATAAAGGATAGAAATCAGATGATTATCTCAATAGATGCAGAAAAAGCATCTGATGAAATCCAAAGCCCTTTTATAATGAAAAAAAAAACTCTCAAGAAAGTAGAAATATAAAGTACCTCAGCACAATAAAGGCCATATATGAGAAGCCCACAGCTAACATCATACTGAATGGTGAAAAACTTAAAGCTTTTCCTCTAAGACCAGGAATAAGACAAGGACGTTCACTCTCACCACTTATATTCAACATTATAATGAAGTTTTAGCGAGAGCAAGTAAGCAAGAGAAAAAAATAAAAGGCTTCCAAATTGGAAAGGAAGAAGTAAAACTATTCCTTTTTGCAGAAAACATGATCTTATATATAAGAAACTCTAATAATTTCATTAAAAATACCCTGTTAGGACTAATAAGCGAATTCAGTAAAGTTTCAGGATACAAAATCAACATATGATAATCAGATGGGTTTCTGTATGCTAGCAATGAACTGTCTGAAAAGGAAATTGGGACAACAATCCCATTTACAGTAGTACCAAAAAGAATAAAATACTTAGGAATAAGCTTTACTAAGGAGATGAAAGACCTGTCTGCTGAATACTGAAAAACACTGATGAAAGTAATTAAACAAGACACAAGCAAATGGAAAGACATCCCATATTCATGGATTGGAAGACAATATTGTTATCATATCCATACTACCCAAAGTCATCTATAGATTTGATGCAATCTCTTATCAAAATTCCAACGGCATTTATTGTAGAAATAGAAAAAACAATTCTAAAATTCATATGTAAATAAAAAGGACCACAAATATCCAAATCAATCTTGTAGAAGAACAAAGCTGAAAGCATAACACTTCCTGGTTTCCAAATATATTACAAAGCTACAGTAATCAAAACAGATGGTTCTGGCATAAAAACAGGAATATAGACAAATGGAACAGAATACAGAGCACAGAGGGCCGGCCCAGTGGCGCACTGCTACAGTGCGCCACTTGGGAGTGCAGTGGCGCTCCCGCCGAGGGTTCGGATCCCACATACAGACTGGTTCCCGCTCACTGGCTGAGCGAGGTGCGGGCGCGACACCGAGGGTTGCGATCCCGTTGCCGGTCCCGGTCCGGTACGGGCACGACACTGAGGGTTGCCATCCGTTGCCGGACACGAAAAAAGACAAAAAGGAAAAAAAAAAAAAAGAATACAGAGCACAGAAACACATCCACCTATACATATGGTCAATTGATCTTTGACAAGTGTGCCAAGAGTATACAATGGGGAAAAAAGGATAGTCTCTACCAGGAATGGTGCTGAGAGAACTGGATATCCACATACAAATGTATTACATTGGACCTCTACCTTACCCATTCTCAAAAATCAAAGAAAGAAACAAAAAAACAAGCAACAAACACAATAATACCTTGAACTTTCAGAAGGAGAGAACAGAACTGTGGTTACTAGAGGGGAGAAAGGGGGAAGGGGAGGAAGGTTAGGCTGAAATTGGTTAATGGACACAAAGAATGAGTATATTTTGGAATGATGAATATGCCAACTTTCCTGATTTGATCATCACATACAGTACACAAATACTGATAGTCAACTCTGTACCCCACAAATATGTTTAATCGATTATGTATCAATAAAAAGCAACTCAAAAGGGAGTTGTCAATGTAAGACCTGAAACTGTAAAACTCCTAGAAGAAAACACATGGGGTGTGCTTCAAGACATTAGTCTTGGTAATGATTTCATGGCTATGACACCAAAAGCACAGACAGGACTGTGTCAAACTAAACAGCTTTTGTACAGCAAAGGAAGCAATCAACAGAGAGAAAAGGCAAACTACACAATGGGAGAAAATATTTGCAAATGATATCTTTCATGAGGAATTAATCTCTAATATATGTAAGGAACTCATACAATGCAATATCATGAAAACAAAACAAAAGCAAAAAGGAACCTTAATAACCTGATTAAAAATGGGCTGAGGACGTGTATAAACATTTCCTTAAAGAAGACATACAAGTGGCCAACAGATATATGAAAAAATGCTCAACATCCCTAATCTTCAGGGAAATGCAAATCAAAACCACAATGAGATGTCATCTCACACCTGTCAGGATGGCTATCATGGAAAAAAAGGACAAGTATTTATGACAATGTGGAGAAATTTGAACCCCTACACGCTGCTGGTTGGAGTGCCAAATGGCTCAGCCATTATGAAAAACAGTATGAAGGTTCCTCATAAAATTAAAATAGTGCTACTATATGACCCCCAGCAATCCCACTTCTGGGTATTTATTCTAAAGGAATTGAATCAGAATCTTGAAGAGATATTAGCACTCTCATCTTCATTGCAGCACTATTCACAACAGCCAAGATGTGGAAACAACCTAAATATCCATAAACAGATGAATGGAAAAAGAGAATGTGGTGTATACCTACAATGTAATACTATGCAGCCTTAAAGAAGGAAATTCTACATTATGTGACAACATGGGTGAACCTTGAGGGCATTATACTAAGTGAAATCAGTTAGTCACAGAAATACAAATATTCTATGATTTCATTTAAATGAGGTATCTAAAATAATCAAATTCATAGAATCGGAGAGTGTTATGGTGTTTGGCAGAAGCTAGGGGGAGGAGAAAACGGGGAGTTACTAATCAGCAGGCCTAAGGTTCAGTCAAGCAGGATGAAGCTCTAGAGATCTGTAAAACATTGTACCTATAGCCAACAATAATGTATCATATACATAAAAAATTGTCAGAATGGTAGATTTCATGTTATGTTTTCTTACTACAATAAAAATTTTAAAAAGAATACTTCATAGTACTTCTTTATTATCCTTTTCATATATATGGGCTCTATAGTGATATACCCTGTTTTGTTTGTATTGTTAATTTGTGTATTCTGTCATTTTTTCTTAGTCAATGTGATAAACTTTTTATCAATTTTAAATGATATTTTCAAAGAGTCAGCCTTTCTTAGTCTTCTTTATTTATATATTTCTTATTAGTATATTTATCATTACACAATGCCATCATAATTTGTGGATTTTTACCAATTTCTCATAATCTCTCTTCCCCTTTCCCTTTCCCACTGCTGTGGATTGATTGAATTGTCTCCCCAAAGTTCATATATTAAAAGCTTAATTACCACTGTAACTGCTGAAGGTGGGAAATCCTGTTATGGTAATTGAAAGGTGGGGTCTTGAAGAGGTGATTAAATTGTAGGACTATGCTGTAGTGAGTGGATTAACAATGGTGGTCAGGGGTGTGGTTCTGCTGGCTTTAAAAGAAGATCACGGGGCCGGCCCAGTGGCGCACTGGATAGTGCACCGCTTGGGAAGCGCGGCGGCGCTCCCACCCAGGGTTTGGATCCCACATGCAGACTGGTTCCCGCTCACTGGCTGAGCGATACGCGGGAGCAACGCCGAGGGTTGCAATCCCGTTGTCGGTCCCCGGTCCGGTACAGGGGCAACACTGAGGGTTGCGATCCATTGCCGGACACGGAAAAAAGACAAAAAGACAAAAAAAAAAAAAAAAAAAAAGATCACATGAAAGGTTAGTCTCTCTCTTTCTCAGCTCCCACATTTTCTGCCATGTGGGATCTCTGCTTTGCGGTAAAGTCACCATCAAAGAAGACTCACCAGATGCGTTCCCTGTACTTTGGACTTTTGAGCCTCTGAAACTGTAAGCAATAAATTTTGTTTTCTCTAAAAATCACCCATTTCCAAGCATTTTGTTATAAAGTAATAGAAATGGACTCATACACCCACCTGTGGTGGCCTCGGTCCTGTTCTTTCCTATTGAAATTTCAATGAGTTATTGTGACAGTTGTATCTTTCTTTTTTTGTTTATTTGTTTTTGCTTGTTTGTTTGTTTTAGCTCCCGCTTATGAGTGAGGACATGCAGTATTTCTCCTTCTGTGCATGGCTTATTTCTTTTCTTTTTTAAAAAAATTATTATTTTAATTTATCAACATACAATATAGTTGATTTTCGTGTCCCTTTGCCAATTCCTCATTTTCCTCCCTCCCTCTCTACCCTCCTCACATCAACATCATATCTGTTCACTTGTCTTAACAAGTACAAGGAATTGTTGTGATTTTGTGTCTTCTTTCCCCCCTGTTCATTTGTATACTTACTTATTTATTTTTATCAGCTCCCACAAATAACTGAGAACATGTGGTATTTCTCTTTCTGTGCCTGGCTTATTTCACTTCATAATTTTCTCTAAGTCCATCCGGTTGCTGTGAATGGTAGTATTTCATTTTTTTAAATAGCAGAATAGTAGTCCATTGTGTAGATATATCACATTTTCCTTGTCCACCCCATTGAATGATGGGCATTTAGTCTGGAACCAACTCTTGGCTATTGTAAATAGCACTGTAGTAAACATGGGAGTACAGGTATCCCTTCGACATGATGATTTCCATTCCTATGGGTACATACCCAGCAGTGGAATAGCTGGGTCGTATGGTAGATCTATCTGTAATTGTTTGAGGAACCTCCATACCATTTCCATAGGGGGGCACCATTTTGCAGTCCCACCAACAGTGAAGGAGGGTTCCTTTTTCTCTGCATCCTCACCAGCATTTGTCATTCCCAGTTTTTTGGATATTAGCCATCCTAACTAGAGTGAGATGTTATCTCAAAGTGGTTTTGATTTGCATTTCCTGAATGCTGAGTGATGTTGAGCATTTTTTTCATGTGTCTCTGGGCCATTCGTATATATTCCCTTGAGAAATGCCTTTGCCCATTTTTAAAATTGTGTTACTTGTTTTATTGCTGTTAAGTTGTTTAAGTTCCTTGTATATTCTGGATATTAATCCTTTGTCAGATATATATTTTGCAAATATTTTTTCCCATTCTGTTGGTTGTCTTTTTGCTCTGTTAACTGTTTCTTTTGCTGTGCAGATTTGTAGCTTGATATAATCCCATTTGTTTATTTTTCCTTTGGTTGCTGTGCTTTTGGGGTCATATTCATGAAGTCTGTATGCAATCCTGCTTCCTGGATTGTTTCCCCCATGTTTTCTTTAAGGAGTTTTATTGTTTCAGGATATGTATTTAATTCTTTAATCCATTCTGAGTTGATTTTGGTCTATGGTGAGAGGAATAGGTTGAGTTTCATTCTCCTACATATGATTGTCCAATTTTCCCAGCATCATTTGCTGAAGAGGCAGTCTCTTCCCCAGTGTGTAGACTTGGTGCCTTTGTCAAAGATCAGATGGCTGTAGGTGCATGGGTTGATTTCTGGATTCTCTATTCTGTTCCATTGGTCCGTGTGTCTGTTTTATGCCAGTACTGTGCTATTTTCATTACTATAGCTTTGTAGTATAAAGTCAGGTAGTGTTTTGCCTCCAGTGGTTTTTTTTTTTTTTTTTTTTTTTTTTTGCTCAGGATTCCTTTGGGTATTAATGGTTTTTGTTCTTCCATATGAATGTTAGGATTGTTTTTTCCATTTCTGAGAAAAACATTATTGGAATTTTGATGGGGATTGCATTGAATCTGTAGATCACTTTGGGTAGTATGGACATTTTCACAATATTCACTCTTCCAATCCAAGAGCATGGGATATCTTTCCATCTTCTTGTGTCCTCTTTAATATCTCTCAACAGTGGTTTGTAGTTCTTGTCATAGAGATTTTTCACATCTTCGGTTAAATTTATTCCTAGCTTTTTTCTTTTTTTTGGTGGCATTGTAAAATGGGCAAGCTTTCTTGATTTCTTTTTCTGCCACTTCATTTTTAGAATATAGAAATGCTACTAATTTTTGCTTGTTGATTTTGTATCCTGCAACTTTGCTGAAATCATTTATTAACTCTAAGAGTGTTTTTTTAGAGTCTTTAGGCTGTTCTATATATACGATCCTGTCATCTGCAAACAAGGCGAGTTTGACTTCATATTTTCCAATCTGGATGCCCTTCTTTTCCTTCTCTTCCCTGATTGCTCTGGCTAGTACTTCCAACACTATGTTGAGTAGGAGTGGTGTGAGTGGGCATCCTTGTCTTGTTCCTGTTCTTTTTATTTTTTAAAATTTAATTCAATTTAATTTTACTTCTCAAAATACATTGTACTTGATTTTCATGTCCCTTTACCGGTTCCTCTCCACCCCCTCCCCGTCCCCCCCACTACGGAATGGAATACTACTCCGTTCCTGTTCTTAAGGGTAATGCTTTCAATTTTTTCCATTCAGGATGATATTGGCAGTGGGTTTGTCATATATGGCTTTAATTGTGTTGAGGTACTTTCCTTATATGCCCAATTTATAGAGTCTCATGAACCAATGTTGAATTTTGTCAAATGCTTTTTCAGCATCTGTAGAGATGATCATATGGTTTTTGTCTTTGATTTTATTGATGTGGTGTATCACATTTATTGATTTACTGGTTAACTTCTCTGTTTTTTTTTTTTTTTTTAATTTCACTGAATGAATCCTTCAGCTCCACAAGATCTGCTACATTCTTTTTGGGGGCATTTATTTCTTTGTGCATTTCCTCTTTTAGGTCCTTCATACTTTTTTCATTTCATTGTGTTGTCTGAGTCTTCTTGTATCTCATTTAGTTTCCTTAGAATTGTTGCTCGAAATTCCTTGTCAGACATTTCAAGGGTTTCCAGTTCTATAGTGTCTAGAACTCGAGAGTTATTACATTCCTTTGGTAGTGTAATACTTGCTTGGTTTTTCATATTTCTAGTATCTCTCCCTTGGTGTTTAGTCATTGTGGCAAAGGCTATCACAATGTACTTGTTCCACCCTGGTGTCTGAAGCAATATCATGGACTTTGGTTGATGTGCAGCTGCCTGTTCCTGCCTCAGGGACAGGGTTTTGGCAGCTGTGGCCTTTCTCAGGGGCCAGGATCCACCTGGTGTGCAATTGGCCCCACATGGAGGATGCCAAATCTTGGTGCTGCAGCCTCAGGTACTGGGGTTGGTGGTGACTAGGACCTCTCTCTGGGATGGGGACTCACCTGGCAGTGGCCTGGGGTCCCATGTGGAGCATTGGCTTATTTCACTTAGCATAATTTTCTCCACGTTCAGCCATGTTTCTGAGAATGGCAGAATTTCATTCTGTTTTAAGAGTGAGTAGTATTTCATTGTGTATATCTACCACATTTTCTTTATCCAGTTATCCATGGAAGGACATTTAGGTTGGTTTCAACTCTTGGCTATTGTGAATAGAGCCACGATAAACATGGGAGTGCAGGTATCCCTTTGATATTATGATTTCCATTCCTGGGTGTATACACCCAGCAGTGGTATTGCTGGATAGCATGGAAGTTCTATCTGTAGTTGTTTGAGAAACCTCCATATAGTTTTCCATATTTTCTGCACTAATTTTTGTTCCCACCAACAGTGTAGGAGGGTTCTCCTTTCTCTGCATACATGCTAGCATTTGTTATTCTCTGTCTTTTTTTTTTTTGTCTTTTTCCGTGTCCGGCAACGGATCGCAACCCTCAGTGTTGCCCCTGTACCGGACCGGGGACCGGCAACGGGATTGCAACCCTCGGTGTTGCTCCCGCGCCTCGCTCAGCCAGTGAGTGGGAACCGGTCTGTATGTGGGATCCGAACCCTCGGGCGGGAGCACTGCCGCGCTTCCCAAGCGGCACACTTATCCAGTGTGCCACCGGGCCGGCCCCTATTCTCTGTCTTTTTTATAATGGCCACTTTAACTGGCATGAGATACCTCAATGTGGTTTTGATTTGCATTTCCCTGATGTTTAGTGAGGTTGTGCATTTTTTCAAATGTCTGTTACCTATTTGCATATCTTCCTTTGAGAAATGCCTACTCAGCTCCTTTTCCTAGTTTTTAAATGGGTCACTATTTTTTTTTTTTTTTTTTTTTTTTTTTTTACTATTAAGTTGCTTGACTTCCTTGTATATTCTGGATGTTAATCCCTTGTCAGATGCATAGTTTGAAAATATTTTATCTCATCCTGTAGGTTGTATTTCTCCTCTGTTAACTGTTTCTTTTACTGTGCAGAAGCTCGTTAGTTTGATTTAATCCCATTTCTTTATTTTTTCTTTTGTTGCCTGTGCTTTTAGGGACTTATTCATAAAGTCTTTGCCCAGTCATACTTCCTGAAGTGTTTCCCCTGTTTTCTTTTGGTAGCTTTACAGTTTTACATGTTATATGTAAGTCTTTAATCCATTTTGAGTTGATGTATTATATGGTGAGAGGTATGGGTCTAGTTTCATTCTGCTACATAAGGATATCCAGTTTTCCCAGCACCACTTATTGAAGAGACAGTCCTTTCTCCAATGGATGCTCCTCTTGCCCGTGTCAAGTATCAGTTGGATGTAAGTATGTGGACTGATTTCTGGGTTCTCTATTCTGTTCCACTGGTCAGGTCTGTTTTTATGCCAGTACCATGCCATTTTGGTTACTATAGCTTTGTAGTATAATTTGAAGTCAGATAGTGTAATTCCTCCTGCTTTGGCTATTTGGAGTCTTTTGTCATTCCATATGAATATTAGGATTGTTTTTTCTATTTCCGTGAAGAATGTCTTGGTATTTTGATAGAGATTGTGCTGAATCTGTAGATGGCTTTGGGTAGTATGGACATTTTCACAATGTTAATTCTTCCAATCCAAGGACATGGAATGTCTTTCCATCTTTTTGTGTCCTCTTTAATATCTTTCAGCAGTGATTTGTAGTTCTTGTTGTAGAGATCTTTCACTTCCTTGGTTAAATTGATTGCTAGGCATTTTATTTTTTTGGTGGATATTGTAAATGGGCTACTTTTTTGATTTCCTTTTCTTCTAGTTCATTATTGGAGTATAAAAGTGCTATTGATTTTTGTGTGTTGATTTTGTATTCTGCAACTTTACTGAAATCCTTTATCAGCTCTAAGAGTTTTCTGGTAGAGTCTTTAGATTTTGTATATATAGGATCATATCATCTGCAAACAGGGACAGTTTGACATTGTCTTTTCCCATCTGGATGCCCTTTATTTCTTTCTCTTGCCTGATTGCTCTGGCTCATACCTCCTAGTAATAGAGGTGGTGAGAGTGGGCATCTTTGTCTTGTTCCCGTTCTTAAGGGAAAGGCTTTCAGCTTTTCCCCATTCAGGATGATGTTGGCAGTGTGCTTGTTGTATCTGACTTTTATTGTGTTGAGATTCTTTCTTTCTATACTTAATTTGCTTTGTGTCATTATCATGAAAGGATGTTACATTTTGTTCAATGCTTTTTCTGTGTCTATTGAGATAACCATATAGTCTTTGTCCTTGATTTTGTTTATGTGGTGTATCACATTCATTGATTTGTGTATGTTGCACCACCCATGCATTCCTGGGATGAATCCCACTTCATCATGATGTATAAGTTTTTTGTTCCTGCTGTATTTTGATTGCTACTATTTGAGGATTTTAACCTCTAAGTGCATCAGAGATATTGGCCTGTCGTTTTCATTTTATCTTGTGTCATTATCTGGATTTGGTATCAGGGCGATGCTGGCTTCATAGAATGAACTTGAGAGAATGTTTCATTTTTAAAAATAGTTTGAAGAGTATTGGTATTAATTCCTTTTTAAAGGTTTGGTAGAATTCAGCAGTAAAACCACCTAATTCTGGGCTTTTCTTTGTTGGGAGACTATTGATTACTGCTTCAATCTCTTTGTTTTTTATTGGTCTGTTCAGGTTTTCTATTTCTTCTTGGTTCAGTCTTGGTAATTTGTATGTTTCCATAAGTTTATCCACTTCCTCCAGGTTTTCAAATTTGTTGGTGTATTGTTGTTGATAACAGTCTCTAATGATTCTTTGTATTTCTGAGATATTGGTTGTAATGTCTCCTTTTACATTCCTTATTTTTGTTATCTGGGTTTTCTCTCTTTTTAGTTAACGTAGCTAATGGTTTGTGTATTTTGCTTATTTTCTCAGAAAACCAACTTTTTCTTTCATTTGTCTTTTGTATCGTTTTTTGGGTCTCTATTTCCTTGAATTCTGCTCTGGTCTTAATTATTTCTTTCCATCTACCAATTCTGGGATTGGTTTGTTCTTGTTTTTCTAGTTCTTTGAGGTGGTTTATTTGAAATATTTCTATTATTTTGATGTAAGTGTTTATTGCAATAAGCTTTCCTCTTAGTATTGCTTTTGCTGTATCCCACAAGTTTTAGTATGATGTGTCTTTATCTGTATTAGTTTCGAGAAACTTTTTATTTTCTGTTTAGTTTCTTCTTGGACCCATAGGTCATTCAGGAGCATATTGCTCAATTTCCATATATTTGTATAGTTTCCAGAGTTTCACTTGTTATTGATTTTTAGTTTTAATCCATAGTGGTCTGAAAAGGTATTTGAAATAATTTCAATTTTTTTTCAAATTTGTTGAGACTTGGTTTGTACACAAACATTTGGTCTGTACTGGAGAATGTTCCATGTGCTGGTGAGAAGAATGATATTCTGTAGTTGTCAGATGACATGTTCTGTTGATATCTGCCAGCTCCAATTGTTCTAAAGTGTAGTTCAAATCCTGTGTTTCTCTGTTGACTTGCTGCCTAAATGATCTGTCCAGTGCAGACATAGGGGTGTTCAGGTCCCCTACTATTATATTATTGGGGTCTGTGTCTGTTTTCAAGCCTAATAGCGTTTGCTTTATATATCTGGGTGCTGCAGTGTTGGATGCATATATATTTGTGATTGTTATGTCTTCTTGCTGGATACATCCCTTTATCAGCATATAGTGGCCTTCTTTGTCTCTTTTTATGGTTTTTAGTTTAAAGTTTATTTTATATGTTATAGGAATAGCTACTCCTGTTCATTATTGGTTTCCATTTGTGTGGTATGTCTTTTTCCATCCTTTCAGTATTAGTTTGGGTGTGTCTTTACAGGTGAGGTGAGTCTCTTGAAGACAGCATATCATTGGGCCTAGTGTTAATCCAATCCATCAGTCTGTGTCTTTTGAGTGGGGAGTTTACATTTGGGGCTGTTATTGAAAGGTATTTTCTTACCTCTGTCATTTTATTAATTTTCCTTTGGATGTTTTAAATACCTTTGTTTCCTTTTATTTCCCTTTTATTGTTTGTTTTTGATGTTTGTTGGTTCTTAATGTGGTAAGACTTAGTTTCTTTCTCTTTCTCATTTGCCTTTTTATTCTATCAGTGTGTTTTGTTCTTTCTTGTGTATTCATGGTAGTGACTATCAGTTTTCAGATTACAGATGCAAGACTCTCTTGAGAATTTCTTGCAGGGTTGGCAATGTGATGGTGAACTCCCACAGTTTTTGCTTGTCTGGGAAATACACTATTCATCCCTCATTTCTGATGAATAGCCTTGCTGGGTATAATATTCTTGACTGGCAGGTTTTTTTTTTTTTTTCCTTTTAGTATTTCGAGTATATCATTCCATTCTCTTCTGGCCTGTAGAGTTTCTGTTGAGAAGTCTGCTATTAGTCTGATAGGGGCTCCTTTACATGTGATTTGACACTTTTCTCTTGCTTATTTTAGGATTCTGCCTCTGTCTTTGAGCTTTGCCAATTTGACTCTAATGTGTCTCAGAGAAGATTGTTTTGGATTGAAACTGTTTGGAGATCTTTGAGTTTCCTGGATCTAAAGGTCTTTGTCTCTCCCTATACCTAGAAAGTTTTCCATTATTATTTCAATGAATAAATTTTCAATGCCTTTTTCTTTCTCCTCCTCTTCTGGAATACTCCTGCTTTAGATGTTTGTGTGCTTAAGGTTGTCTGCTAGCTCTTGAAGACTTCCTTCATTTTTTTTTGTCTTTTTTCGTGTCCGGCAACGGACTGCAACCCTCAGTGTCGCGCCCGTACCAGACGGGGACCGGCAATGGGATCGCACCCCTCGGGGTTGCCCCCGCACCTCACTCAGCCAGTGAGCGGCCGGTCTGTATGTGGGATCCGAACCCTCGGCGGGAGCGCTGCCGCGCTTCCCAAGCGGCGCACTGTAGCAGTGCGCCACCGGGCCGGCCCAGACTTCCTTCATTTTTTTTTGTCTTTTTTCGTGTCCGGCAACGGACTGCAACCCTCAGTGTCGCGCCCGTACCAGACGGGGACCGGCAATGGGATCGCACCCCTCGGGGTTGCCCCCGCACCTCACTCAGCCAGTGAGCGGCCGGTCTGTATGTGGGATCCGAACCCTCGGCGGGAGCGCTGCCGCGCTTCCCAAGCGGCGCACTGTAGCAGTGCGCCACCGGGCCGGCCCAGACTTCCTTCATTTTTAAAAATTCCTTTTTCCTTTTTTTGTGTCTGCTTGGATAATTTCAAAAAGACTATATTCAAGATCAAAAATTATTTTTTTTTGGTTGCTCTAACCTGCTGCTTAAGCTCTTAGTTGTTTTTATTATTTTGTTGAAAGAATCCTTCAGTTCCAGCAGTTCTGTTACATTCTTTTTTAAGGTACTACTCTCTTCATAAATTTTCTCTTTCATATCCTGGATATTTTTCTCACTTCATCATCTTGTTTGAGTCTTCTTGCATCTCACTGAGTTTCCTTAATATTGTTGCTCAGAATTCCTTTTCAGTTGTTTCAAGTATTTCTTGCTCTGTGGTGTTTGGTACTTGAGTATTACTCTACTCCTTTGGTGGTGTCATATTTTCTTGTTTCTGATCATCTGGTAGAGGAGTTGCTTCTTCTATTTCTCAGCAGTGGGCTTTGAAGAAAGAAAATTTATCTTCTTTTTCCAGTCTGTGCTTGTGACTCTCCTTATATAATGCAGTAGAGTTGATGGCAGGCCACCTGTACAGTAGCTATGGTTGCTTCTGTGGTGGTGAACACACTTGTGGCTGCAGTATCTGTGGTGGTGGCTTTGGTGGACCACCCACATGGAACTGGTCTTTTCAGTGTTCTTCTGCCTTCTGCCAGGTGGGGATGCTGTGTTTGTCTCCTACCTCTTAACCCTGGGTTTGTTCCTGCTTCCTGCTGGGTAGGGGCTGCTGCCTGCAGCTCCCACCTAGGATCCTAGGCATGCTCCTGCCTTCTGCCATGTGGTAGTAGCTGCATACAGCTCAGAATCAGCTTTTAATTTTATTCATCTTCCCTACTGCTTTTTTGTTAAATTTCATTGATTCCTCCTCTTACCATTATCATTTCCATCCTTCTTCTTTGGACTCATTTTGGTCTTTGTTTTATAGTTTTAGTTGGTGGAAATTTAGATTATTTATTCAAGATATTTCTTTTTGTTTAATATAAGCAGTCAACCTTGTAAATTTCCTTCTAAGTACTGCTTTAGGTAATCTCACATTAAAAAAAATTTATGAAACCTGCAGATTTGCATGTAGTTTAAATTAATAATACAGAGAGATATTATATACTCTTATCTGTTTCTCCCAGTGGTAACATCTTGTGTAAATATAGTACAATATTACAACCTGGAAATTGACACTGATACAATCTATCCACCTTATTCAGATTTTTTCCTGTTTTATATGCTCTCATTTGAGTATTTGTGCATTAGTTCCAGGAAACTTGATCACATGTGTAGATTTGCATGACCACCACCACCATCAATATACAGAACTGTTCTATCACAAGGATCCCACATTCTAACCTTTTATATTTACAGTCACCTTGCTTTCTCCTCCTTCCCTTAACTAACACCTGGAAACCACTAGTCTCTCTAAAGTTTTGCCATTTTAAAAATGGTGTAATATGAAATCATACACAATGTAACATTTTGGATGTGGCTTTTTTTTACTTAGCATAATTCCCTGGAGATTCATCCTACTTTTTTCATGTATGGAAGTTTATTCCTTTTAATTGCTAAGTAGTGTTCCATAGTATGGATTTGACATTTTTTAACTATTCAGCTGTTGAAGGACATGTGGATTGATTCCAGTTTTGGGCTATTATAAATAAAACAGCTTAAAATATTCATATATGTATGTTTTTGTGTGAACATAACTTTCTAGCTCTCTGAGATAAATGCCCAAGAATGTAATTGCTAGGTCATATGGTAAGCACATGTTTAGTTTTGTTAAAAACTGTTGTATTCCTTTCCAGAATGCCTGTAACATTTTATATCACAAATAGACAATGTATGAATGATTAGTTTTTCTGTATCCTCAGCAGTTTTTTGTTGCTCACTATTTTCTTAGTCATTTTGATAGAATCCTAGTAATATCTCATAGTTTTAGTTTGCATTTTTCTAATGGCTAGTAATGCTGAATATCTTTTGCCTTTGTATATCCTCTTCAGTGAATTGTCTATGTCTTTCCCCCACTTTTTAATTGCATTGTTTGTTTTTTACTGTTGACTTTTTAGAATATGTGTGTGTTTGTGTGTGTGTGTATGTAAAATATTATTCCCCTGTCATGATATATGGTTTCCTGATATTTTCTCCCAAAATGTTACTTGTCTTTTCATCCTCTTTGCAGGGTCTCATCACACATCCTCTTCATGCAAGTTCTCTTATATAGAGGCCTTATACAGTATCCTATATAGAACAAATGTTTTTATTTTCGACGGAGTCTGATTTATCAATTATTCCTTTTGTGAATCATGCTTTTGGTATCAAGTCTAAGAACTCTTCACCTAGCCCTAGGTCTCAAAGATTTTCTCTTATATTTTCTCCTAAAATTTTTATAGTTTTACCTTTTAGATTTAAGTCCATGATCCATTTTGAGTTTTTTGGTATAAGATGTGAGGTATTATTATTATTATTATTATTATTATTATTATTATTATTATTATTATTATTATTATTATTATTATTATTATTATTATTATTATTATTATTATTATTATTATTATTATTATTATTATTATTATTATTATTATTATTATTATTATTATTATTATTATTATTATTATTATTATTATTATTATTATTATTATTATTATTATTATTATTATTATTATTATTATTATTATTATTATTATTATTATTATTATTATTATTATTATTATTATTATTATTATTATTATTATTATTATTATTATTATTATTATTATTATTATTATTATTATTATTACTGTCTATGACTGTCCAATTATTTCAGCACAATTTGTTCTTAAGGGTATTGTCACTTCATTGAACTACTTTTTATAAAAATGTCAGTTGGGCATATTTGCTTGGGTCTATTTCTGGATTCTCTTTTCAATTCCACTGATGTATGTGTTTGTTCATCTGCCAGTTCCACCATGTCTTGATTACCATATCTACATAGTAATTCTTAATGTACAACAGTGATTAATTTTCCTTTTCAAAATTGTTTTAGCTATTTTAGGTCTTGTGCATTTTCATGTAAACTGAAGAATAAACGTGTCTATGTTTACAAAAAATCTTTCTGGGGGCCGGCCCGGTGGCACACTGCTACAGTGCGCCGCTTGGGAGTGCAGTGGCGCTCCCGCCGAGGGTTCGGATCCCACATACAGACCGGTTCCCGCTCACTGGCTGAGCGAGGTGCGGGCACAACACCGAGGGTTGCGATCCCGTTGCCGGTCCCGGTCCGGTACGGGCGCGACACTGAGGGTTGCGATTCATTGCCGGACACGAAAAAAGACAAAAAGGAAAAAAAAAATCTTTCTGGGATTGACATCTTTAGTCTGTTGAATCTTCTTATTCAGAACACAGTATGTCTCTGCGTTTATGCTTTGATTTCCTTCATCAGTATTTTGTAGATTTTAGCATACAGATCCTGCACATGCTTTGTTATATTTACACCTCAGGGTTTTCATTGTCTCTGGAGCAACTTTAATGATATCATGTTTTTAGTTTTGGTTTCCATGTTTGTTGTTACTACATAGAAATGCAATTGATTTTTATGTATCGATCTTATATTCTGTAACCTTGCTGAACTAATTCACCTCATGCTTCTAGTTTTCTTATAGATTTTGTGGGACATTTTATGCAGAAAATCATTTTATCTATCAATAGGGAGAAGTTTTATTTCTTCTTTCTGATCTATATGATCTATATTCCTTCCTTCCTTCCTTCCTTCCTTCCTTCCTTCCTTCCTTCCTTCCTTCCTTCCTTTTTTATCTTTTTTTTTTTTGCCACATTGTACTGGTTAGAATTTATAGTACTATATTAAAAATTGTGGTAAGAGCAGGCATTCCTACCTCTTTATCTATCATGGGAGAAAAACATTCAGTCTCTTACCATTATGCATGTTGTTAGCCATAGATTTTTTAGACTATATCAAGTTAAAGAAATCCCTCTCTATTCCTTGTTTGCCAAGAGTTTTTATAATGAATGTCTACTGGATTTTGTGAAATGCTTCCTTGGTGTCAGTAGATATTATCATGTTTTTTTCTTCAGTCTGTTGACATGGAGGATTACATAGACTGATTTAGAATGATGAACCAGTCTTGCATACTTCAAATAAGTCCCACTTGGTCACGGTGTATACTTCTTTTTACACGTTGCTGGATTCGATTTGCTGATATTTTACTTAGGATTTTTGCATCTATGTTCATGAGAGATATTGGCCTATAGTTGTTTTGTCTTTGTCTGATTCTGCTGTGTGGGTAGTTCTAGCATCATAACATGTGGGGGAGGTGTTCCCTCCTTTAAAATTGGTGTAAATTCTTCTTTAAATATTTGGTAGAATTTCTCAGTGAAATCCTCTAGGCCTAGAGATTTGTTTTTCAGGAGCTCTTAGTTATGAATTTGACTTATTTAATGGTTGTAGACCTATTCATATTGTCTATTTCATATTGGTTGAGTTGTGATAGCTTGTGGTTTTAAAAGAATTTGTTCATTTCTTCCAGATTGTCGAATTCATGAGCATAAGTTTTTCATAGTATTACTTTATTATCCTTTTAATGGCTACCATATCTATAATGTATCCCTTTCATTTCTTTATTAAATTTTTTTATTAAAACATATTTGTTGTACATATTTATGGGGTACAGTTATATTTCAATGCATGTATACAAAGTGAGATCAGATTAATTGGTATATCCAGCACTGCAAAACAATAATTTCTTTGTGATGTAAACATTTGATCTTTCTTCTAGCCATTTGATAACATCCATTAGACCATTGTTAATTACAGATTCCCGGGTCAACTATGCAGCAGTAGAACTTATTTTTTCTTTCTATCTGTAAGTTTATATCTGTTAACCTTCTTCTCACTTCCCCCCATCCTCTTTCCTGCCTCTAGTAACCACAGTTTTCTCTCTCCCTTTAACAGTTCAATTTATTATTATTATTACTTATTTGTTTTTGTTTTTCGTTTCATTTTGTTTTAGCTCCCATATGAGTGAGAACATGTGGTGTTTCTCTAAGAGTAGCTACTCCTGCTCATCTTTGGTTTTCATTTGTATGATATATACTTTTCCATCCTTTCACTTTTAGTCTGTGTGTGTCTTTATAAGTGAGGCTAGACTCTTGAAGACAGCATATATTTGGGTTTAGCTTTTTAATCCAGTCAGTGGATTAAATATTTTTAATCTGTGTCTTTTGAATGGGGGAGTTTAATCCATTTACATTTTTGGTTCTTATTGACAGATATTGTTTTACTCCTGTCATTTTATTGCTTAGATGTTTTAAATATCTTTTATTCCTTTTTTCTCTTTTTATTTTTCATCTTCAAGGTCAGCTGGAAATTTGAGGTGGCATGATTTAGCTTCTTTTTCTTTCTTGTTTGCATTTTTTGTTTTAAAATGGCAGGTTTCTCTCTTTTTTTGTGTATTCCTGATAGTGATTATCATTTTTTGGTTTCCAGATGCAGGAATCCTTTGAGAATTTTTTACAGGGCTGGTCATGTGGTGAACTCCCTCAATTTTTGTTTGTCTGGGAAATACACTATTTCTATATCATTTCTGATGACAACCTTGCTGGGTATAGAATTCTTGGCTGGCAATTTTTTTCTCTTAGTATTTTGAATATATCATTTCATTTTCTTATGGCTGCAGGGGTTCAATTGAGAAGTCTGCTGTTATTCTGAGGATGGCTCCCTTATAGGTGACTTGCAGATTTTCTCTTGTTGCTTTTAGAATTCTCTCTTTGTCTTTGAGCTTTGCCAGTTTGACTATAATGTGTCTTGAAGAGGATCTTTTTGTAGTGAAACTGTTTGGGGATCTTTAGTCTTCCTGGATCTGAAGGTCTGTGTGTCTCCTTATACTTGTGAAGTTTTCTGTTATTAATTTCTTGAATAGGTTTTCAATTCCTTTCCCCTTCTCCTCTCCTTCTGGAATGCCCATGATTTGGAGTTTGTGCACTTAATGCTGTCTGCTAGCACTCCTAGATTTTCTCAAAAAATTTTTAATGCTTTCCCCCCCTTTTTTGTCTGCCTGGGTTATTTTGAAAATACTATCTTTGATATCTGAAATCTTTCTTCTGCTTGCTCTGGCCTGCTGCTCAAGCTCTCTGTTGTGTCTTTTATTCCATTCATTTCCACGACTTGTGTTACATTCTTTTCTAAGGTATTAATCTCTTTGTAAATTTCCTCCTTCATATCCTAGATATTTTTTCTTGTTTCCTTGTGTTCTCTAATCGAATCTTCTCTTATCTCTTTGAGTTTTCTTAAGATCATTGCCTGTAATTCTTTTTCAGATATTTCATGTGTTTCTTGCTCTATGGTGTCTGGTACTAGAACATCGCTATATTCTTTGGTGGTGTCATGTCTTCTTTTTTTCTTGTAGTTCTAGTAGTTTTTTTTTGGTGATGTTTGGTCATCTCATAGAGCACTTGTTTCTTCTATTACTCTGGAGTTGGCTATGAGAAGAAAGATTTTCTCATCTATTTAAAGGTACTGCTGGTGACTCTTCCTGTATCAGTGTAGTCAAATGTGTGGTGAGCTGCTTGTAGGTGGTCATGTCTGCTAGTGGTGGTGAACCATCCTTGTGTTGGCACTAAGTGTGTTGGTGGGTGTTGTAGACCACCTTGGCTCCTGCCCAGGTGGTGGGCAGGGCTTTCTGGGACTTGTGTCTGGGCCCCTAGTGGATGGGGGACTTGGCTCCTGCTCAGGCTGAGTGAATACAATTTGAAAACTCACAAGATGTATAGTTTACTACATTTACCACAATTTTTATCCAGTCTGATGTTCTTTCCTTTCTGACATTTCTTGCCTTCTTATGTTATTATTATGTATTAGGTTAGAGGACTTCTATTAGCCATTCTTAAGGGGTAGATTTTCTAGGGACAAGTACTTAGTTTCCTTTATCTGATAGCATTCTTATTTCCCATTCATTCCTGAAAAATATTTTTGCTGGATACATAATTTGCAGTTGACAATTCTTTTCTCTTGTACTTGACAAATATGCCACTTTCTTCTGTTCTCCTAGGAATCCACAGTACTTTGGGTTGATGTCCTTTTATTTACTTATTTAAAAAAATTTATTTTATTTTATTTTGTCAATATACAATGTGGTTGATTATTGTGGCCCATTACCGAAACCTCCCTCCCTCCTCCTTCTCCCCCCTCCCTCCCAACAACCTCATATCTATTTGCTTGTCATATCAACTTCAAGGAATTGTAACTGTTGTGTCTTCTTCCCTGCCCCCACCAGTTTATTTGTGCATTCATTCATTTATATTTAGCTCCCACAAATAAGTGAGAACATGTGATATTTCTCTTTCTGTGCCTGACTCATTTCACTTAATATAATTCTCTCTATGTCCATCCATGTCATTGCAAGTGGCAGTATTTCATTCTTTTTTATAGCAGAGTAGTATTCCATTGTGTAGATATACCACATTTTCCGTATCCACTCATCTGATGATGGACATTTGGGCTGGTTCCAACTCTTAGCTATTGTAAAGAGTGCTGCAGTGAACATTGGAGAACAGGTATACATTTGACTTGATGATTTAGAAAATCTGAGCAGACCAATAACAATAAAAGAGATTGAAGCTGTTATCAGAAGGATCCCAAGGAAGAAAAGCCCAGGATCAGATGGATTCACAGCAGAATTTTACCAAACATTCAAAGAGGAATTGACACCAATTCTTTACAAACTATTCCAAAAGATTGAAACAGAGTCAAATCTCCCAAACTCATTCTATGAAGCAAACATCACCCTGATACCAAAACTAGATAAAGAGATGACTAAAAAAGAAAACCACAGGCCAATATCCTTGATGAATATAGATGCAAAAATCCTCAATAAAATACTAGCTAACAGAATACAGCAACACATACACAAAATTATACAGCATGATCAAGTGGGATTTATCCCAGGGATGCAAGGTTGGTTCAACATATGCAAAAAAATAAATGTGACACACCATATCAATAAAATCAAACACAAGGACCATATGATCATCTCTGTAGATGCTGAAAAAGCATTTGATAAAATTCAACACTCATTCATGACAAAGACCCTGTATATGTTAGGTATAGATGGAAAATATGTCAACATAATTAAAGCCATATATGATAAACCCACTGCCAATATCATCTTGAATGGGGAAAAGCTGAAAGCTTGCCATTTAAGAACAGGAACTAGAAAGGATGCCCACTCTCACCACTCCTATTCAACATAGGGTTGATATTCTTTTAAAGTAATGCATTTTCTCTTTCTTGCTGATATAAATATTGTTTCTTTTTCTATAGTTTTCAGAAATTTAATTATCATGTGTCTTGGCATAATTTGGGGGGTTTACTACTTTGGGTTCACTCAGGTTCTTGAATCTGTAGATTTATGGCTTTTTTCCCCATAATTGGGAAATTTTCAGTCACTATTTCCTTAAGTACTTTTTCAGTCCTCTCTCTCTCTTTCCACCTTCTTCTGAGGTTCTAATGATATGAGTGTTAGTTTTTTTGTTATTGCCCTTTATACCTGAGACTCTTTCTTTTTTCAGTCTTTCTTATTTCTCTTTGTTGTTCAGGTTGAGTAGATTCTAGCAATCTGTTCTCAAATGCACTGAATCTATCCTCTGTCATCTCCTCTCTACCACTGAGCCCATCCAAAGTGGTTTTCAATATTTCTGTTACAGTATTTCTTTTGGTATATTTTAACTTGGTTCTCTTTTATAGCTTGTATTTCTTTGCTGAGATTTTCTATATTTTTCATTAATTTTAAATGGACTTTTATTGCTTGTTAGAGTATGTTTATGATTGCTTCTTCAAAATCCTTGTCAGATAATTCCAGTACCTGATTCATCTTGGTGTTGGAATTTATTTTTGTCCTGTCTTATTCTAGTTGAGATTTTCCTGGGTCTTGATATGCTGAGTGATTTATGATTGTTTCCTAAACATTTTTAAAAATCGTATTAGGAGACTTTGGATCTTATTTAATCATTTTTAGCATGCAGTCCTTCTGCAGAGGTATAACTTGACGGCTAGGCAGTTATATATGTTTAGCATCCATCTAGGCCCTGTCAACACCCCCCTGGAAAAAGTGGGTAACTGGCTTGTACCTCTTTGTTCCACAATGGTGGTGTAGAATTTTAGCTCCCCTGGACTCACTGATAACTTCTTGGTGAAAGTGGGGCACAAACTTATACCTCTTCATTGCCTCCACCTATGGATATAAGCTCAGCTCCCCACTGAGTTCTGCTGTTACCTTAGAGGTGAAAAGCAGAGGACTGAATCACCTACTTTGTTACTGCAAGGTAGGGGAAGAAGTTCAGCTCTGTACCAGACCACACTGACATTGAGGTGTGGGAATCAAAGTATCTAACTCCCACCTGGCACCACCTTGTTCTACCTCATTGATGCCAGGAGGGAACAGAGGATTAGCATTCCACTGTTCTTTGCTAACACCAGAGCTCGGTGAGGGGGTGGGGGGAAGAAGAGTACCAACTAGCCCCACCCTATATTGTCTTGTTTAGTTTTGTTGATGCCCAATGGGGATGGAAGCTCAGCTTACTGCTGGATCTTGCTGACACTGCCCTGTTGGGAAAACTGGAATGCCACCTGTTCCCACCAAGTAGGAGATGAAACATAAACCCCCCATTTAGCCTACTGACATAACTCAAAGGGGAAATTGGAGAGGTGCCTGCTACAGCAGGCAACAAATGGAAGATTAGCTTTTAGTTTGGCCCTGCTGACCCACCAGTTGTGGGAATTAGAGTACTGTTGTCTGATTCCATGGATGGAATGGGATAGGGTAGTATGAAAAAATCACCTCCTTGCTTGGCTCTGCTGACACCACAGTGCTGCTTTGGGGGGAGTGTCATTTGGCTGGAGTAGAGTGGGTATTAACAAAAATATTTTATGTTTTAAGGTCATCCTTTTTTGGGTCCATTGACTAGGGAGAACAGGCTTTGCTCAGAGATTATTTTATGTCTCTATCTGTTGGTGGCTTTGAGCTGGGGGATTCTGCACTATTGTCTTTGGGATATATGGGCAGTAATATGAAAACCCAGAGAACTCACAACCTTGTCTGTTTTCAAGCCTGGAGGTGCCTAGGCAGTTTGCCTTCTTTGTATCTTTCAGTATCTTTCTGTGCTTGTCTCTTATGTTATGTCCAGGGTTTTTTAGCTGTAAGAGGGAAGATCTGGATGGAGTAGGCTAATCTACATTGGCTTGAACCAGAAGTTCATTTTACAAATTTTAATATGTTGTATTCTTATTCAGCTAAACACATTTTAAAATTTCCCGTGAAACTTCCTCTTTGACCCATACTTATTTTGAAGTGAGTTTTAATTTTTACATATGTGGGTATTTCAGATATCTTTCTGTTATTGATTTTTAGTTTCCATTAAGGTGAAAGAACATGCTTTGTATGATTTCTATTATTTTACATTTAATGGGATTTGTTTATGGCTCAGAATATGGTCTATCTTGATGAATTTTCTGTGTGCATTCGATGCATATCTTTTTTGTTTTTGGTCTTGTGTGTTCCATGATTTTTATTTAGGTCTAATTGGTTAGTAGTGTTTTTTTGATCTTCTATATCTTATTTGTTCTATCAGTTACTGAGAGAGGTCTGTCGATGTCTCTAACTATTGTTGATTTATATATATTTATTTCAATTCCAAAAATTTTTGCCTCATATTTTTTGAAGCTCTGTTGTTACTTGCGTACACATTTCAGATTGTTTAATCTTCTTGAAGAATTAAATTTTAAAAAATTTAAATATGTTGATTATACATATTTGTGGGGTACAGAGTTATATTTCAATACATGTATGCAATGTGCAATGATCAAATCATGGTAATTAGCATACTCATTATGAAACTTAATCATTTCATTGTGATGAGAATTTGGATCTCCTCTCTTCTAGCCATTTGATAACATGTGTAGCTCAACTGTATACTAACAGAACTTATTTTTCCTGACTAGCTGTTTTGTGTCCATTAACCAACCTCTAGCTATCTCCTTCCTTTCTCACCTTTAGTAACCAGTTCTTCTCTCACCTTCTGAAAGCTCAACTTATCATCATCATCATTATTATTTATTTATAGCTCCCATTTATGAGTAAGAACATGTGGTATTTCTCTTTCTGCACCTGGGTTGTTTCACAGCATAATTTTCCCCAGGCTCATCCTTGTTGCTGTTAATGTCAAAATTTCATTATTTTTTAGGGCTGGCCTGTGGCTCACTCGGGAGAGTGCGGTGCTGATAACACCAAGGCCATGGGTTCGGATCCCTATTTAGGGATGGCCGGTTCACTCACTGGCTGAGTGTGATTCTGACAACAGCAAGCCAAGGGTTAAGATCCCCTTTCTGGTCATCTTTATATAGGGGAAAAAATTCACTATTTTTTATGGCTAAGTAGTATTCCACTGTTTATATATACCACATTTTCTTTATCCAGTTGTCCATTGATAGACATTTAGGTTGGTTCCATATCTTAGCTATTGCAAAGAAAGCTGTGATAAAGTGCAGGTATGGGAGTACATATCCCTTTGATATGATGATTTTCATTCCTTTGGGTATATAAAAATTAAGTTCTTTACCATCACAGAAGATTCTTCTTTATCCTTGATAATATTACTCATTCTGAACCTGTTTTGTACCATTATTTTTACAACATTTGTTGAATAGGCCTTCTTTTCTACATTGAATTGTCTTGGCACCTGTCCAAGGAGTGAGACAAGGTGAAGTAGCCTCCAAATTGAGAAGGAACCTTAAGATTGAAAGATAAAGAGGGCAGCCCCATATAGTTTAACAAAGTGTTTATAAATGGGTAACTTACATACAGGGAGGATTGGGCAGACAGTGATCCAGACATTTGGGTAGCTGCACCCTGCAATGTCTGGAGGGTAGCAGGGGTTTATAAAGGTACTTGGGGAAAACAAGTAGAAGCAGGCCAAAAGTAAGCATGTCTTCAAAATAGGCTGGCATGTTCAACCTCTGGATATTCTGTGACTATATTTCTAAAGTCTCATGTACAGTGAATGTTTAATTTAAGGTACAACTGATGTCAACAAGAAAGCTTTGATCTTTGTTCTAAATTAGCTTAACTTTTCAGTAATTTTCTTAACCATGCTTGCCTCACTTCAGATTAGTATATAATTTCCTACTGTAGCTTATGAAGGGGCTCATAGAAAGGACAAGAAAAGCTAAAAGGAGCAGAAAGGTGGAGTTGGTATTGCCGGCATTCACACAGCACCTTTGTCAAAAATCTATTAACCATAAACATGTGGATTAACTTCTGAACTCTATTTGTTTTCATCAATCTATATTTTTTTCTGACAATTTCAAACTGTGGTGACTATTTTAGCTCCTTAGTAAGTCTTGAAATCAGATAGGCTTCTGGTTCAGAATGTAAGGATCTTGGAATCCATCACTCTGGTACTCAAAACAAGAAAAAAGCTGAACAACCTGAAAATCAACAACTGTTTTTACATTCATCAGGGAATTGAGGTCACAGGGAAAATCATTGCCCCCCCAAATTGGAGAGGCAGACTGGCATATACAGAGAATCACAGCTTACCAGAGCAAAAGCCTAGGAGTACAAACCACCTCAGGAGCCAGTACCAGAGTAGAAAAACTTAAAACTGTAACTGATGAGTTAATTGAAGCTTAATGTGGACTGAGAATTTAAAATGTTGGGTGGTTACCTTTGGGAGGGCATACTTTCATGGGCTTTACCTCCAAGAAACCTACCAGGTTCTCACCATAAAGCTCCTTGTGCTTCCAGCAAGAGGAGGGGAAAAGTAGCCATTCTGAAATATTTACAGAGCATTTTGTTCTTTTTTTTTTTATTTACAATTTTGTGTTCTGTTGTTTTATTTAAGCATCTTTGCTATTACTACATGTTTATAATTTTATTTTATTTATTTATTTATTTATTTTTTTTTATTTCGTCAATATACACTGTATATGATTATTATGGCCCGTCACCGACACCTCCCTCCCTCCTCCCTCTCTCCCCTCCCCCCCAAGAATGTCCTTTCCGTTTGCTTGTTGTAACAACTTCATGAAAGTATAGTTGTTATATCTTCTTCCCCACCCCAAATGTCATTGGAATTTTGATGGGGATTGCATTGAATTTGTATATTACTTTGGGTAGTATAGTCATTTTCACTATATTGATTCTTCCAATCCAGGAGCATGGGATGTCTTTCCATCTTTTTGTATCCTCTCTAATTTCTCTCAGGAGTGGTTTGTAGTTCTCGTTATAGAGATTTTTCACATCCTTAGTTAGTTCTATTCCTAGGTATTTTATTTTTTTGGCGGCTATTGTGAATGGGCAGGCTTTCTTGATTTCTCTTTCTGCTTGTTCACTATTGGTGAAAAGAAATGCTACTGATTTTTGTGTGTTGATTTTGTATCCTGCTACTGTGCTGAACTCTTTTATCACCTCTAAGAGTTTTTTAATAGATGATTTGGGCTGTTCGATATATAAGATCATGTCATCTGCAAACAGGGACAGTTTGACTTCATCCTTTCCAATCAGGATGCCCTTTATTTCCTTCTCATTTCTGATTTAGAGCATTTTGTTCTTCTTACCAGGCCTTCCCTCTAGGAAAACTATTTTACCAGAGCCTACCTGACTAGGATTTTACCAGAACCTAAGAGACATAGGAGAAGGAAAATTCCAACCTGCAAGCCCATCCTACCTCTTCCTTTCTTACCTAAAGGGGAAAGACAATCTGAGAAGCACTTGTGAAGGTCACATCTCAGGGACAAGTAAAAGACTGTTTTCCAGTATGGGAATACAACTGAAAGAACTACATGTCTCAGATCTTATTTATGAAGAAGTCTGTAGGGGAACACAAAGAAAATAGGACAAACACAAGGACAGCAAAGAAAATTTGAACCTCTGAAACCCACAGCTACAAAAAGTAGGGAACACAGTCTAGTTCTTAGCCAGATAAAAATAAAATCTCACACAGTATTTACCCTTGTGTGATTGGCTTATTCCACTTAGCTTGTTTTTAAACACAATAAAAATAACAATAACAATAAATACCTCACATTAAAGGCTATTTACCTCAGTTCCTTTTACGTAGTAAATCATGTCCAGCTTTTGGGAAAAATTACAAAGTGTACTAACAGACAAATAAAGAATGGTTTAAAGAGACAGAGCAAGCATCAGGACCACAATCAGATACAGCAGAGATGCTAAAAGTATCAGACCAGTAATTTAAGACAACTCTGACTAACATTTTAAGGGCTCTAATGAAAAAAGCGGATAACATGCAAGCACAGATGGGTAATGTAACTAGAGAGATGGAAACTAAGAAAGAATCCAAAGGAAATCCTAGAAATCAAAGACACTGTAACAAAAATCAAGAATACCCTTGATGGGCTCATCAATAAATTGGACACAAACTTCCAAAACTTAAATGCAAATAGAAAAAAGAATGAAAAATACAGAACAGAATATCCAAGAACTGTGGGACAATTAAAAAAGGTGTTAACATATGCGTAAAGGGATATCACAAGAAAAAGAAAAAAAGGAACAGAAGAAATATTTGAGGTAATAATGACTGAGAATTTTGCAGAATTAATGACAGATACAAAACCACTGACCCAAAGAGCTCAGAGATAAATTTTTAAAAAGTACATTTAAGCATATGATTTTTAAACTGCAGAAAATCAAAGGCATAGAGAAAATCTTAAAATCAGGTAGGGTAAATCCTTCAACTTTACTCACCTTTCTTAAAATAGCTTTTGGTCCTTTTAAGTCCTTGGCATTTCCATATAAACTTCAGATTCTGCTTGTCAAGTTTTACAAAAAATGTTTCCTGGAATCTTGATTGACTTTGCTTTAAATCCATAGATCATTTTTTTGGAGAATTATCATCATATGAATATTCGGTTTTCATATCCACACACATGTTTATATATCCATTATTTAGGCTCTTCATTTATTCTCAAGCAATATTTTGTCGTTTATAATGTAGAGATTTTTGGTGTTGATTTTTAGATTAATTTCTATTATTTTATGCTTTTTGGTGCTTCTGTTAACAGATGTAAAAATTTTTCAGGTTCCAATCAACCGTGTATTCTGCAACCTTTCTAAATTTGCTCTTTAGTTCTAGTAGCTGTTCTGCATATTTCTTGGGATTTTCTACATAAACAATCATATCTTCAAACAGAGTTTTTTCTTTTTCAATTTTTATCATCAAAAATACACACAACATAAAACTTACTATCTTAAACATTTTTATGTGTACAGTTCAGTGATATTGAGTACATTGCTATGGTTGTGTAGCCATCACAGCCATCCATATCCAGAACTACTTCAACTTCCCAAACTGAAACTCTGTACTTGTCAAACAATAACTTCCCATTCTTCCCTCTCCCCAGCTTCTGCAAACCACCATTCTGCTTTCTGTGTCTATGAATTGAACTACTCTAAGTACCTTACATAAGTGAAATCATATAGTATTTGTCTTATTGTTACTGGCTTATTTAACTTAGCGTAATGTGATCAAGATTCATCCATGTTGTGGTATGTGCCAGAATTTCCTTCCTTTATTTTATTTTTGGACAATTTTTAAGTTGTGTATTGGAAATCATAGATTTTTAAAAAACACACTAATTATTTTACCATACAAGAGCAAAATTCAAATACCATAAATATTTAACATTTTGTATAACATTTACAATATGGAAGAAATACGTAAACCAACCAACAGGTAAAAGTGTTCTCATAATTAAAAAGGTATTTTATTTTTATTTTTTTGATTTTCCAAAGTGTGGGGAAAATAGGATAATTTAGTCAGGCTCCATCAACATTTCTTTGTAAACAAGTTGTGTGTGGGTGGAGTTGGTGCGCATGTGCACCATGTATCTTTTTAGTTTCATTACTATTGTGTGGTTGGCAGTTTGAAGCAAGCTGGCTGGCAGAGCTTGCATCTAAAAATAGAGCATGTTTATTCTGCTGGCAGCTGCTCAGTTTCAGTTTTTTCTTTGGACTTTGCCAGTAGCAGTTGAGTTTCTGAGTTTCTCTGTGGACTGCTTAGCTCTTAGATGTGCGTGTGCTGAGTAAAGACTATTCCTACTTCAACCAAGGCTCCAAGGACCTTTTTGTCCAGTTACCTAGCTCATAGACCTGTGTGTGAAGGGTTTGTGAATGGGCTTGAGGGGTCTGTGAGGTCCAGACACTGGCCCTAGCTCTACACAAAGGAACTTCATATTATACTTTATTGGTAAATTTAATTTTTTTTTCATTTTTTTATTATACATGTTTATGGTGTACAGTTTGTAGTTTCAATACAAGCATATATTCTATAATGATCTAATCAGAATAGTTAGCATATCTATCACCTAAACATTTATCATTTCTTTGTGGTTATAACAGTCAAGATCCTCTTTTCTGGCTATCTTTAAATATACAGCACAATATTATTAGCTATTGTCACTCTAGGGCACCAGAACTTATTCCTCCTATCTAATTGTAACTTTGTAACTTTGCACCAGTCTACCAAACTTTCCCTGGTGCCCTGTCACCCCCCCCCCCAACCTCTGGTAACCACTGCTCTACTCTATTTTTCTCTCATTAATTTATCTTCCTTAATTGACCCATGATAATTGTATACATTTGTGAAGTACGATATGATATTTGAGTACATTCATACTACATGCAATGATCCTATATGGGTACTTAGTATATCTATCACCTCAACCATTTGTCACTTCTTTGTGTTATAAACATTCAGCATCATCTTGACTAGCTATTCATAGATACACAGTACTTCGTTGTTAACTGTAGTCTCCCTATAGTACTATAGAATCTTAGGTGCCATTCTTCGTATCTCTCTAATATTTTGTATTCACTGACCACCTACTCCTCCTCCCCCTTCTCCTTTCCCCCACCAGTCTCTAGTAACTACTATTCTACTCTACTTCTATGAGATCAAATTTTTGAGCTTCCACATATAAGTGAGAACATGTGACATTTCCCTCTCTGTCCCTGGCTTATTTCGCTTAACACGATTTTCTCAAAGCTCATCCATGCTGCTGTGAATGGCAGAATCTCATTCTTTTTTTTTATGACTGAGTAGTATTCCGTTGTGTGTATGTATCACAGTTTCTTTATCCAATCATCTGTGAAAGGACATTTAGGTTGGTTCCAACTCCTGACTATTGTGAATAGAGCCATGATAAACATGGGAGTGCAGGTATCCCTTCGACTTGCTGATTTCCATTCCTTTTGGATATATATCCAGTAGCGGGATTGCTGGATCATACAGTAGTTGTATCTGTAGTTGTTTCAGAAATCTCCATGCTATTTTCCATAATGGCTGTACTAATCTACATTCCCACCAGCAAAGTATGTTGTTCCCCTTTCTCTGCATCTTCAGTAGCATTTGTTATTTTCTGTCTTTTTGATAATAGCCAGTCTAACTTGGGTAAGATATCTCATTGTGGCTTTGATTTGTATTTTTCTGATGATTAGTGATGTGAAGCATTTTTCCATATGCCTGTTGGCAATTTGTATGTCTTCTTTCAAAAAATGTCTATTCAGATCCTTTGCTCTTTTTTTCCCTACACACCAATATCTCATAAATATGGATGCAAACATTTTTTGAAAATTGGATTATTTGCTTTTTTACTGTTGAGTTGTTTGAGTTCTTTGTATATTCTGTATATTAATCCCTTGTCAGATGCATAGTCGGCAAATATTTTCTCCCATTCTGCAAGATGTCTTTTCACTCTGTTGGTTGTTTCCTTTGCTGTGCAGAAGATTTTTAGTTTGATATAATAGCATTTGTTAATTTTTGCTTTTGTTTCCCGTGCTTCTGAAATATTATTCATAAAGTCCTGTCCTGACTATTTCCCCTATGTTTTCTTCTAGAAATTTTATAGTTTTGGGTCTTACATTTAAGTCTTTAATCCATTTTGAATTGATTTAGGTATATAGTGAGAGATAGGATCTAGTTTCACTCTATGGATGTCCTATTTTCCCAGCACCAATTACTGAAGAGACTGTTCTTTCCCCAGTGTATGTTCTTGACTCCTTTGTCAAAAATCAGGCTCCTGGGCCTGCCAGGGGCATGTCAGCCAAGCTGTTTGTCGCTCAGATACATGTGCATGTGATGGTTTAAAGACTTGGAAGCAGGCCTTCCAGGGACACAACAGCTGAGCTGTTTCTCTAAGCCAGGGGTGTGCATATGCCTTGGTTCTTCTAGTTGATTGTGGGTCTGCCAGTAGCCCTTCTGCTCTGCCAGTTCTTTGGGCCCAATGCAAGGTTGTGCTTCCCTCTGCAGTTCAGGAGCTGGACTGCCAAGGGCAGAGATGCTGAGCCTCTTCTTGGGAAGTGGGCGAGGCTACTAGGCAGGGCTGCAATGAGAAGGCCTGCCCAGCACTTATGAGACCGTTCACATGGCTGCTAGTCAGAACTTCAGTGAGGGGGACTGTCCAGATGCTTCCCAGATGGTAGGTGGGGCCGTTAGGCAGGTGAAGTTACCCATCCAGCAGCTTCTGGGTAGTGGGTGCAGCTGCTAGGCAAAGCTTGAAGTGAAGTGGCTTGTCTTGCTGCCTCTGGGCAGTGGGCAGGGCCACTAGGCAGGCCTCACAGTGAGGAGGCTGGTGCAGCCACTTCTGGGACTGTTGGAAAGGCTGCTAGGTGGGACTGTTCAGGACAGAGCTGCCTGGCTGCTTCTCCAGGAAGGGCAGATACACTTTATATCCACTGGCCCAAGGGTGTATTCATAGAGACTAATGAGCTGTCTGTCTGGGTTGGGGGATCAGGTGCACACAATTCAGCCAACTGGCAGGGTTGAGGGGTAGGGAAAGTAATGGGGAGTGGTATGCCTGAGGAGGGTCTTCCTGTCTGATATCTGACGAGGGACATGGGGGTGCATCAGTTCAGCAAGACTAGGGTTGCTTCTTAGATGGCATATCCAGAGTCACAGCCACTGTGAACCTGGGCTTCAAGCTACCAGGATCAGGGAATTGTAATCTCTCTTGTGAGTGCGCTGGGATGAAGGTAGAGTCTTAAGGCTGGGGAAATGCAGAAACTACTGGCCCATGGGCAGGGTACACTCCCATAATGGCTCCGGTTTCAAGATGGCACCATACTACATTGGCTTGGGTCTGGAGGATGGAGGGTGGGAAGTGCACAGTTTGGGGTAGTGTTCTAGCAGAATGCAGTGTGTGTATTTTAGGTTGCTCCCCACACTTGGCTCTGGGCTTGTCCTGCCAAAGGGTCTGCAGGCCTCTGTGGTGAGGATGGGGGTTGGTGTGGGTCCTTTGTTTGTCTTTTCACTGCAAGGGAAAATTCTTCCTGTGCTGATCCCAGTGTCAAAGACATGGTGGCTGAGGCCACATGCCTCTCCCCCATCTATATCACCATCCTGTTCTTTTGTACTCCAGGGATTTCACCAGTCTCCTGTTGCACTGCTATGCTCTCTTACCAGTGCTTCCTTATTTAGCTGTCTGTTCTGGTCCTTTTCTGTGGGAGGAATGCACACTGGGCACCTCTAGTCTGCCACCTTGCAAAAAATAGTTTTTAACAATGACACTGTACAGCTATCTTCTACTTAAGTGACCATCCAGGTTAACAGTTTACTTTCCTTTTGTTGACATAAAAAAAAAAAAGACCTTCATTGGAGCACCAAAATGTTTTTTATTCCTTTTTAAAAGGTTGGAACACTTTTATTTACAAATGCTCTTCTCAGTACTTTAAGTCCGATGAAGGAATTTAGACTAACTACAGAAAGAAGAGAGAAGACCAAAATAACAAAAATCAGAAATGAAAAAGGAAACATCACAGCCAGTACCACAAAAATACAAAGAATCATTAGAGGTTATTACAAACAACTATACACCAACAAATTTAAAATCTGGAGGAAATGTGTAAATTTCTTGATACATAGAAACTACCAAGACTGAACCAAGAAGAAACAGAAAAACTGAACAGACCAATAACATTCAATAAGATTGAAGCAGTAATCAGGAATCTCCCAACACAAAAAAACATTAAAAATCTACATGCTAAAAATAAAAAATATCATCATCCAGGTATGTATACTGAGAAATTTGTTTTAGTTTTATATCACTCAGACATCATCTTATTAAATGAGACATTTAGTTCTCCTTAACCAGTGCCTCTGTAGCCAAAAGTTTTATAATCAGTTCAACCACTTTTGTTGAAGTCACTATTTTAGCCTTTGTATAATTTCCTTACCAATAGACATCACCCAATACTTTCTGTAATGAGGGTAGGTTGTTTGCATCATGGTCACATTTTTATCCTGCTTTGTAAAATAAATATAACTTTGATTATAAGAAATGTGCAGCTTTATAAATACTTTAAGCCTCATTCTGCAAACTTTTTATGACTTTTTTTTACTTTCAAGTTTGAATTACTTAAAAGATCAAGATCACTTCTGATAGTTACTTGATGAAAGAATAGATTGTTTCAGATACTATAGCTTTGATTTGATGTTTCAGCTCTCAATTTACAGCTAAACTTGGAACAAAGTACTGTGTTTATGAGATCTTGTTGGCGAGGGCTGGGCTAATTTTAGCAATCAGTACAATGATTTAGATGCTAAAATTTTATTTATAAATTACGAAGAAAAGAGGCTTTTAATATTCCATCTTTCCTAATGAAGTCTCTTTCATTATTATGCTCCTCTTTGCAAATTGTTGGAGTGAGCAGGACTGAAGCCGTGTTGGGACCTAAAACCACTTGAGCTGTAGGAATATTTTTATTTTATTTATTTATTTTAATTTTATTTTTGCATAGTACTTTTTTATTGGTTATGAATATTCATGAGATACAAAGCTGATTGTCACCACTCCTGCCCAAGATGTGATGGTCAGATCCATACTGGCAGCATGCCCATTACTATAAACAACATGGATGAGCTTGGAGAAACTTATGTTGAGTGAAATAAGCAAAGCACAGAGGGATAAATACCACATGTACTCACTCATAAGTGGGAACTAAGAGAGAAAGAAGGAAGGAAAGAAAGACCACAGTGGTGTGTTGGACCTGCAGAGGGAGGGAACATACCTAGGGATACAAAGTAGAGTGGGGAAAGGGGGTTGGGGAGGGAGGTCGGGGATAATTGGGTGGGAGACATGGATATTCCTACAAATAATTGCAATTTGTAGGAATACTTCAAAAAAACAAAGTGTTTTTCTTAGCATGCATTTCTCCAAGTTCTCTCTTTTCCCTCTCATGGTTATTTGATATTTTGAACCTTGGTTATGGGGTAGAATGATATTGTTTAGATAAATGTTAAGCTGTCGTCTAGATAGCCTGGAGATGCAAATTTGCTGTGAGACCGTGAGAAATCAAAGAAGACATCAGTAAAGCTATGCTGATTCCACCTGAAGCAAATCAAAATCCTGCAGGATCCTAAGATAAAGTCAGGGATGAGAACAGAAGCCAGAAGGAGTGTTGGCAAGAATTTGCACCTGGCCCCTTACACATCCCCCTCCTTCCTGCTTCCCATTCCTTCAACCCTCTCTTTAAAAACTCCTCTGTAAATCTGAGTCTTTGAGATGGTTTTAGTCTGGCCATCTCCTTCAGGTTTCTCAGGGGAGATGGGTTAGCTTACCATCTCAGCTGAATAAAGCTGCCTTCCCTTTTCGCCAAAATTTGACTTTTGAGTCTTATATTTGTTTGGGTGGGGGGCAGCCAGACTTGGGTTCAGTAACAAAACTACATTCAAATAACTAACTTAAATACCGAGTAATATTGAATATTTAAAAACCACTTAAAATGCATTAAATTAATATCAATGTATTTGAATTAATAATGATTTCTCCCTAGAAGGGACCCTACGAACAACAAACTGCCCATGTTTTGTGTTATTTTCTAATATTAAAAAGAAAGCATACAAAGTATCAGGGCAGAGCTAATGACATTTCTCGTATTTCACATTAAACTTTGAAAAAAGATATTAATGTATTTTAAATAACTCCAATTCTAAGTAAAATAGCTATGTCAGATGTGACAGTAAGAGATTCAGCTATTTATGATAAAATTGTATACATTTTCTACATCTCTTAAGAACAAAAGACTTTCTTTCACCAGGTTCATGTACTTTCTCCCATGCCAACACTTCCTTGCTCCCACCACCTCTGCCAACTGCTCTTTAACAAAAATACCTGGCCTAACAATAGTCATTTCTTTGAAATGTTATGTTATACATTTGTTTGGTATTTTACAGAAGCAGTTATTCTAACAACAAGGCTTCTTAATAACTTCTCTATACCTCAAATATACACGTGGCATTAAATGAGAACTTGAATTTCCTTTTAGTTTTATATTCATTAACAATAGTTTTGTTTTCATTAACTTCATTTTTAGTTTTGTTTTTATGAATAATATAAACCTTTCCTAAATAGAAATTTCTTGAAATGAATGTAGGCATTTAAGTAGATAAGTTATACTGAATAGCTTCCCTATAAAGAAAAAGAACCCCAACATTTGATAGACTGGTCTTTCAAAATATTTCTTTGTCTTTCATATTCATTTTACTTAGGGTATAGAAAAACATTTAAAGGTTTTTCATTCAGGTTTAGCTCAGTGACAGTGAAAACATAAAACATTCAAGTACTATTAGACAAGTGCAGCCCTATCTACACAGCTCAATTTGCAAAGAACTGTCTTAGTTAACCTTCAGTATACTGGACCAAAAATCTTTTGAAATAGTTTTTACTTTAGGATCTGTGACATCCTTCCAAAGGTCCTGAAGATCTTATACATGTCTGTGAGATGTCATCATTTCACCATAGATTCAGGGATGATAAGGAGTTTTACCTTCCCCCCACCAAAAAACACAGGTGGCACTATCCCCATTTTTTTGGTGCAGAGGCCCATGAATAAATTGTCTACGTAAAGACTAGAATTAAGAGTCTGTGATACCTCATAGACTTTGGCGGCTGTCACTGAAGATTACATAGGCAGCTCCAGGAGTACAGTCAGGGCAAGCAAGCCCCTGGTACATTTCACAGGAAACAGTGTTGGCTGCTATTGTCTCTAATGGGAGGGGCACTATGAAGAACATGACTACTCCAAAAGTCTTGAACACCAATTTGCTCTAAACTTTTAAGGTATTTAATAGATGTGGCATGTGGATAAATATGTCATCATTAGCAGTTATAAGGAATTTGGCATGTAGACAAATGGTATTTGCCCAGCTGAACTACAGAAGTAATTTAAGAGTAAGATTGTAGGAAGAATCAACAAAATCTTGCTGAATGGTATCATTGCACATTTGATATTCTCAAACCCGTTTTCTCTGCTGTTCTTCTTTCAGTGTATTAGGAGTTCCTAAGGCAAACAGAGTTTTGATGTTGGCATTAAGTTGAGACTGAATATACCTCTCATTGGCTCATGTTTTTCTAATTGCAGTATGTTGCTTACAGTTTTTCAGGAGCAGTCTTCGCAAACAGTGAAAAAAGGATGTCTTGTGCTTGACACTTCTCCTTGTGGTTAATCGAGTATTGGTAGTGAGCTGCACTTAAGAGACAGGGTATTATTCACAATGTCATAAGTATTTCTGAGGTATTTGTAAGAGCAGGACTTCATGTGGCTCACAATGTGATTATTGATTGGCCCCCCAAAAAACATGGGCTTAGTATAAAACAAGTGGCGAATAACTGAACAAACTGCCTTTTTTTTTTTTTTTTTTTACTCTTCTGCCTCAAGTCTATTCAGGTCTGTTTTTATTTAGGATCAGTTTTAAATGGGCATTTGCTTCTTCAAGACTATATAGGATTTTGTATTTTGTAGAACAGATATCCATCTTAATAAATGTTGGTCATTAAAAATGAAAAAGGATCTTTTTATTTCACAAAATATTTTCTTTTAATACCATTTTTTTTCTCACATTGTAGAATGAGCACACTTGCCCATCAAAATTTTTCCACACTGGAATCCTTCACCAAGTTTGGTGAGTGGCCTCTTGCAGCTACTCCATGTACTTCTTTTTGTGAACATTAAATGTGACTGTTACAGGCAGGATGCTGGGAAGACTTCGGAGATGTTTCAGGTGTAGATCCCCTACCAAAGAGTCTGTAAATATTCCAGTGCAAGGCTGAATAATATTCTATTGGATATACATACCACGTTTTATTTATTCATCCATTGATTGACACTTGGGTTGCTCCCACATTTTAGCTGTTGTGAGTAATGCTGCTATGAACATGGGTGTACAATATCTCTCTGAAACCCTGCTTTCAATTCTCTTAGGTACCCAGAAGTGGAATTGCTGGATCATATGGTAATTCTATTTTTAATTTTTTGAGGAAACACTATACTGTTCTCCACAGCAACTGTACCAGTTTGCATTCCCACCAACAGTGCACAAGGATTCCAATTTCTTCAGATTCTCACCAACACTTGTTCTTTTCTGCCGTGTTTTTTTTTAGTTTTTAATTTTCTTTTTAATAGTAGCTATTCTAATGGGTATGAGGTGGTATCTCATTGTGGTTTGATCTGCATTTTCCTAATGGTTAGTGATGTTGAGCATCTTTTCATGCACTTATTGGCCATTTATATATATATATATATTTTTTTTTTTTTTTCTTGAGAAATGTCTATTCAAGTTTTTTTGCCAATTTTAAATTGGGTTTTTTTCTTTTTGTTGTTGTGGTTGAGTTTTAGCAGTTCTCTATATATTCTGGATATTAATACCTTATTTGATATATAACTTACAAGTATTTTCTCCCATTCTGTGGGTTGTCTTTTCACTCTGTTGATAGTGTCCTTTGGTATATAAAAGTTTTTCATTTTCATGATGTCCAATGAGTCTATTTTTTCTTTTGTTATCTGTGCCAAATAGGGACAATTTTACTTCTCCCTTTCCAATCTTCATGTCTTTTATTTCTTTTTATTTCCTTTTTGCATTGGTTTTAACGTCCAGAAGAAGGTGAATAGAAGTGGTAAAAGCAGGAATCCTGCCCTGCTTATGGCAAGGCAGTCTTTTGACAATAAGTATAAAGTTAGCTGTAGATTTTTCCTAGATGCTGACTTTTAGGTTTAAATTTATTTCTTAGTATTAGTTTGCTGAGAGCTTTTGTTATGAGGGAATATTAAATTTTGTCAAATGTTTATTATGATTCTGTTGAAATTATCTTGTAGTTTTTCTCCTTTATGCTGTTGATATGGCAAAGTGCATTGATTGTCAATTGTTAGACCAAACTTTAATTCCTGAGATCAACTATACAGTCATTTATATATATTTACATTTATATACATTGTTAAATTAGATTTGCTAATAATGTGTTGGTAATATTTGCATGCATATTTTTTGCCTGTTATTGTCTGTAATTTTCTTTTTATTTAATATCTTTGTCGATTGTTAGAATTAAGGTCATGTTGGCATCATAAAATGAATTGGGCAGTATTCTGTTTTTTTTTTCTTCTGTTTTTTTTTTTCCAAACTATAACATTGTTGCTATTTTTTCTTAATTATTTGGTAGTGCTGGACATCTGAGTTGAAAATTTTCTTTGCATAAAATGTTTTTATAGAGAGTTCAATTTTTTAATAGACATAGAGCTATTCAAATCTGTTTTTTTTTTTCCTGTGTCAGTTTTGGTAAGTAGTATTTTTTCAGGACATTTATTTGTTTTATTTAAGCTGCTCAATTAGTCAGCATAAAGTTGTTTATAGTGAACAGGAGGTGCTCAGTTTTCCTGTGCTTGGGTTACAGTACAGTTTCTGGGTTTCAAGCCATTCCCCAAAGTTTCAGGCCCCTGCTCTAGGCCCTCCCTTGGAGGAAAGTTACTGTTGCTAGTTGGACCTATTTTGGGCACCAACATGGAGAAGATGAGATCATAAGGAGCTGGCTTATGCAAATCCAGTGGCTGGGCATGCTCAGTACAGAGGGATTATATAACCCTAGTAGCTGGGCATGCTAAGTAAAGTGTTTAGTCCGAATGACCTTCCACTAGAGATGCTAGAGAGCACATAATATTCTTGAATATGACTGGTGCATGTGATAGGATTTGACCAATGAATGTGCTCCAAAAGGAGACCAACTGAGCATGTGCGAGAGTATGTTGCATAACTGGGATCCCCCCCCTTAACTGAATATTCTTTAGGTAGAGAAACTATAAAAGCAGAATCCCAGCAGAAGGGGTTGTTTTTGCTCACTTTCCTGGGGCCAACCTTCAATTCACTGGCTGAGGTGTGTATACTTTATTTTGTATCAAACTTACATTCAGCAAGCGGCTGCTCATTCTTTTGAGTCAGCCTGCATTCCATACTGAACTTTAAGTATGTGTTTTTCTTATTTTTATATTAAACTTGGTGTGGGCCTTGCCCAGTCTCTGGAGCAATGCCGCACTCTCTTGTGAAACTGTATTTCTTATTCACTATATTCAACTTGTTTTCACTTTCTACTGTGACTCTGCTCTTGAATTCTTTCCTGTGGTGGGGTCAAGAACCTGGTATGAGGACTGAGTGGGTTGAGGCCAACTATTGGGTCCCCCAGACCCTACCTCTGACATCAATAGTATCATATTACTATCCTTTTAATATCTGTAGGATCTGTTGTGATCCAGTTTTTTGTTACTCATGTTGGTGATTTGCATTGTCCATCTCCTTTTTTTGTTTTCTTGCTTTCAGTTTTGTGGCATTGGTAATTATCTTTATTTTGGTCTATTTTTACTTTGTGAATTTCTGCTCTTTTCATTGTTACTTCTTTCTTGTTACTTAATTTGTGTTTATTTTGTTTTTCTTCTTTCTGGTTTCTTAATGTGTAATCTTACTTCATTTATGTTAGCTCTGCTCAAGTCCATGGGTGGGACACACTACCACGAAAAGGCTGAGAAAGAAACCCTGGAAAACTTACCCTCATGCAGGTTACTCCTGTATGTTTTAACTCTCTTCCACCATCTGCTTGCTTCTGGGTACTTTTTAGAGTGCTCATGTAGGTTTTTTTTTTTTCTTTTTAAAATTTTGCCTAGAGTTTTTAAGTCTCATCAATGGGGGTGGTGGTTCTCTGTAGGGGTTTTATACTGCCATAGCAGAGCACCGTATTTTAAATCCCATTCTACTTCTTCCTTCTTTTAAAATTTATTTTTTATTTTTTTAATTGAAACATAATTCATTGTACATATTTGTGGGGTACAGAGTTGACTGTCAATACTTGTGTACAATATGTGATGATCACATCAGGATAATTGAGATATTCATCATTATGTTACGGAACAGACTCAACAGAAGTGGTTGGCACTCAGAGGATTGGAGAGTCAGGTATTTTATTATGCTGATGGGCTCAGATAAGCTAGCGCTCCAAGATCTGGGCCCTGAGTTTAGGCCTCACAGGGTTTATATAGGCGGACTCTTCTGGGTTCTTTTAAGTTTTGTTTTCTCAGCATTCATGTAGCTAGTGCAGTAACCATTGCGATAAACAGGCACGTTTACAAAAGTGGGAGTGTGAGCAGTTGATTATCAGTAAAGCTGATACAATAAGCAGGTTCTGTTTAAAGGCAAAACAAGCTACTGAAAGAATTTTGAATTTTCCTGACAATTACAAAATATAATCATTCTTTGTGTATATTAGCCAATTTCTAGCTAACTCTCCTCCCCCTTTGCCACCTCTAGTAACCACAGGTCTGTTCTCTCCTTCTGAAAGTATTATTGTGATTCTTTCTTCCTTTGTTCCTTTGTTTCTTTGTTCCTCCTTCCCTTCCTCCCTTCCTTCCTCTCTCTCTCTGTCTCTCTCTCTCTCTCTCTCTCTGTCTCTCAGCTCCCACTTATGTGGGAAGACATGCAGTATTTCTCTTTCTGTGCCTGCCTTATTTCACTTAACATAATTTTCTCCAAGCTCACCCATGCTGCTGTGAATGGCAGAATTTCATTTTTTTTTTTATGGCTGAATAGTATTCCGTTGTGTATATATACCACATTTTCCTTATCCAGTCATCCATGGACCAATGGAACAGAATAGAGAATCCAGAAATCAGTCTACATACTTACAGTCAACTGATCTTTGACAAAGTCACCAAGAACATACATTGAGAAGGATAGCATCTTCAATAAATGGTGCTGGGAAAACTGGGTATACATGTATAGAAGAATGAAACTAGACCCATACCTCTTGCCATATGCCAAAATTAACTCAAAACAGATTAAAGACTTAAAATATAAGATGGGAAACTATAAAACTCCTAGAAGAAAATACAGGAGAAACACTTTAGGATGTAGGACTGGGCAAAACTTTATAAGACCCCAAAAGCACAGCAAACAAAAGAAAAAAATAAACAAGTGGGATCATATCAAACTATTTCTTACTTCTTTATTCAACATTATGCTGATAACTCTCCATGTTGCTATATGATATACTAGAATTAGTTTGTCTAGTTGTGCCCTCAAAATATTCTTGCTGGGATTTTAGCTGGGGTGGTATTGAATGTATAGATAAATTTGAGACATATTGACGTTTTCATAGTGTTAGATTATCCTATCCATAAATGTAATATGTGTCTTCATGTACTCCAGTCATTTTATTGTGAAATATTTATGATGCATTAATGTACAGATTATAACATTACAAACACTTGTGAACGCACTATCCATATCTATCAAATCATAATATTTTATATTTTATAAGGCCTGTTTTTAGAGGTGATAATCAAAATATTTAACAACCTGTATTGCATGGACACCAACTAATGAGAAAGATCACTACCAGTTTCTAGCAGCTTATTACTACCAAGCTCTGCTTGATTTATATATTTTTAAAATACATAGAATACTTCAGATGGAGTTGAAGATACTTGTGTTACCCCCTTTCAAATCCCATTTCTTCTTCCCTCCCTGTGCATATTTTATACTATTAAGATATGTGTATGTATCCATTAATAATGTATAGCATAGTTTTGCATGTTTTCAAACTTTATACAAATGATATCATACTGAAAATATCAGTAGGTAAATATTCATTTTGATACATATTTTAATTGTTGTATAGTATCCCATTGAATGAATATGCTACAATTTACTTGCCAAATTGCCTGTTTCTCTTTTTATTTTGGATAGCTTTCAACTTTTGTTCTACTACAAACACTGCTGAAATAAACATTTTTGTTTCATGGATCCTTAGACACTTTTCTATGGGATACTATCTGGTAGTGAAAATTTTAGATTCTAGGTTATATATCTCCTAAGTTTTACTAGAAAATGTAGTTGGACAAATGTATACCTCCACAAATACTGAGTGAGAATGCCTATATTCTGATACTCTCCCCAACACTGTGTACTATTAATCTTTTTTTTTTTTTTCTAGTTAGGGTTTTTTTATTTTTACTTACTTTTTTTTTTTTTTTTTTGGGGGCTGGTTGGGGCGGGGAATCAAACCCGGGAATTTGTTGTTACAAGACAATGCTCGAAAAAGGAACCAAAAGCATTTTTCCAGTTTTCATGTATTATTTTAAGTTTTGTTTCTTTTAGACATATTATTAATTTTAAAAATTTTTTTAAATTGTGAATTTATCTCATTTATATATTTTTAATTATTGCTATGTTAGAACATATTTCCTTTACTTTTTTTTTTTTTTTTTGGTGGCTGGTTGGTGCAGGGAATCAACCCCGTGAACTTGTTGTTACAAGACAATGCTCTAGCCAACTGAGCTAACAGACCAGCCTCAGTTTTTGCTATTTTTATAGGTAAAAGTGGTACCTCATGGTAATTTGCATTTTCATAATTACATGCTTACTGACTTTCATTCTGGCCAGTCTGAGACTCAGCTTATTTCTTCCTGATAGAGCCTTTTTTGAGGATCCCTAAAAGTACCCAATACACTCTTACACTCTGTACTTTTCTGTGTCCTCTGCTGCAGTCTTAGTAAGCATAGGTGCTGCATCCTGATATACAGGAAGTTCAATTTAAGTGATTGCTCTATTTATTTTTACAAGGATTGACAGCTATGTGGGGTGCTGCTCATAACCTTCCACCTAATCTTGATACAATTAACTTTTGTGTTTATTTTTAAAATTGGGGTCTTTTGTGGTTCCTTATGAATTTTAAACTTGGTTTTTCTATTTCTGTAAAAAATGTCATTGGAATTCTGATAGGTATTGCATTGATATGTACATCACTTTGGGTTGTATGGACATTTAAATGGTATTAATTTTTCTAATCTACAATCATAGGATAGCTTTCCATTCATTTGTGTCTTCTTCAATTTCTTTTATCAATGTTTTACAGTTTTCAGTGTACAGATTTTTCACCTGCTTGGTTAAATTTATTTCTAAGTATTTTATTTTATTTTTGATGCTGTTGTAAATGAGATTCTTTTCTTGATTTCTTTTGTTTTTGGATAGTTCATTGTTAACGTATAGAAATCAAACTGATTTTTTATGTTGGTTTTATATCCTGCAACTTTCCTGAATTTGTTTATCAGTTCTAACAGTTTTTTGTACATGGATTCTATAGGGTTTTCTATATATAAGATCATGTCATCTGCAAACAGGGACAATTCAACTTCTTCCTTTTGAATTTAGATGCCTTTTATTTCTTCCTCTTACCTAATTCCTCTGGTTAGGACTTCCAGTACTATGTTGAATAAAAGGAGTATGAGTGGGCATCCTTGTCTTGTTTCTGTTCTTAGAGAAAAAGCTTTTCACCCTTGAGTATGATGTTAGCTATGGGCTTGTTGTACATGGCCTTTATTGTGTTGGGGTACATTCCTTGTATACCTAGTTTGTCGAGAGTCTTTATCATTAAACGTTGTTGAATTTTGTCAAATTCCTTTTCTGCATCTACTAAGATGATCAAATGGTTTTTGTCTTTTTTTCTTTTAATGTGGTGTATCACTTTTAGTGACTTGTATATTTTGAACTATCCTTGTATCCCTGGGATAACTACCACTTGATCACAGTCAATGATCCTTCTAATGTGCTGTTGAATTCAGTTTCCTAGTATTTTGTTGAAGTTTTTTTGCATCTATATTTATCAGGGATATTGTCCTGTAATTTTACTTTCTTGTACTTTTACATTTCTACTATCAGAGTAATGCTGGCCTTGTAAAATGAGTTTGGACGTATTGCCTAATCTTCAATGTTCTGGAAGAGTTTGAAGAAGGTTGGTATTAACTCTTTAAATGTTTGGTAGAATTCATCAGTGAATCCACCAGGTCCTGGGCTTTTCCCTGATGGGAGATTTTTTGTTATTGATTCAATCTCCTTCCTCATTATACATTTCTTCATGTTTTCTATTTCTTCATGATTCAGTTTTGGTAGGTTGTATGTGTATAGGAATTTATTCATTTCTTCAAGGTTTCCAATTTCTTGCCATATAATTGTTCTTAGAAGTCTCTTATAATTCTATGTATTTCTGTGGTATCAGTTGTAATATCTTCTCTTTCATTCTTGATTTTATTTTAGTCTTCTCATGTTTTTTTAGTTGATCTAGCTAAAGGTTGTAAATTTTGTTTTCAAGTTTCAAAACATCAATTCTTAGTTTCATTGACCTTTTTATTGTTTTTCTAGTCTCTATTTTATTTATTTATGCTCTAATCTTTATTATTTCCTTCCTTATACTAACTTTGGCCTTTGTTTGTTCTTCTTTTTATAGTTCCTTTCAGTGTAATGTTGGGTTGTTTATTTGGAATCTTTCTTCTTTTTGATGTAGGCATTTATTGCTATAAACTTCCCTCTTAGAACTTCTTTTGCTGCATCCTGTAAGTTTTGGTATATTGTGCATCCATTTTTGTTTGTCCCAATATTTTAAATTTCCTTTTTAGTTTTTTTTTCAACCCATTGGTTGTTCAGGAGCATGTTGTTTAATTTCCACATATTCATGAATTTTTGAAAATCTTCCTGTTATCGATTTCTGTTTTATATCATTGCAGTGAAAAGATGCTTGATATGATTTCAGTCTTCTTAAGTTTGTTAAGACTTGTTTTGTTGCCTAACTTAGGATCTACCCTGGAGAATGTTCACCATTGGATGGACTGTTCTGTGTATGTCTGTTAATTCCATTTGGTCTGAAGTGTAGTTCAAGTCCCATGTTTCCTTATTGATTTTATGTCTGGATGATGTGCATTGTTGACAGTGGATTATTGAAGTCCTTTAGTATTGTTGCATTGTAGTCTACCTCTCCCTTCAGATCTAGTAATATTTGCTTTGCATATTTAGGTCTTTCAATGTTGGTTCATACTCATATTTTAAAAATTGTTATAGCCTCTTGATGAATTGACTATTTTATCATTATATAATGTTATTTTATTGTCTCATTTTACAGTTTTTGACTTAAAGTCTCTTTTATCTGACATAAGTATAGTTACCCCTGCTCTCTTTTGAATGAGTGAATAAATCAATGCCGTAAGTTGTTTTCTGACTGGGGAGCAGTGGGCCATGTCACAAGAGATAATCTAAGTATTTGCTTAGTGCACAGTAAAGTAGGAAAACAGCTCCAATATTTTTGAAATAAGTTAATATTTTTTAAAAGATCAATATAGTCATTGTGGAATAAATAAAAAGCTTTTGTAGACTTTCTTACATTTACTATTTTTATTCTGGATTGCATATGATCTGGGGGCACCCTATCTTCTAGTGTTTAGTCTGTAAATGTCTTAATTTGGTCATACAGGAGACAGAAATGAATGCAACCTAGTCCCCTGCCCCCAGAGCAGCTCCTGGGGAGAGAGACCGAGACACACAGTTGGGGAGCTCAGAGAAGCATATTTCTCCTAGGGGGAACAGGAGAATTAAATAGGAACGGGGATACAGTGTGAAGAATAGAGAAATCAAATGGAGAGTAGGAGGGAGAGATTGCTGAATAAGGAGCAGTAAGCAAAAAGGAGGAGCTACATTGAAGAGAGGAAGTAGGGAGCGTGGGAGGGGGCAGACTGGCAGGGACAGAGAACCCCTCTAGAGGCAGAAAGAGACAGGACCACTTCCGGACAAGGAGGGGTGGAGTGGGTGACAGGCTCAAACCTAAGGAGAGGTTTGGAGAGAAGGATGCCTTTTGAACTCAAGTGAGTGAGTCGAGGTACCTAGCTTTAGTGAAGACCCTGTGGGGGCCTCCGGACTGCAGCTTCGACGTGCCTGACTCCACAAGGCCCCAAGGTTTGAAGAAAACCTGCTGGGAATTAGGGACCTAGCCACAAAGTGGTTGTGTTTAGAGGTGCCTGGACCCGGTTCATACGGGAGAATGGAAGGGGCAGAATCCCCATTTGGGCCAAAGAAAGGAGAGATCTAGGCTCAAGTTTGGGACGTAGAAAGGAAGGATGCAGACCCGTTTGAAACTTGAGAAAGGAAAGATCGAAAAATCATTCAGTCGGTAGCAAGAAGGGAGGAGGGCCAAGTTCAGGAGGGAGGAGACAGCAGGACCCTGTTCCGGCTGGAGAGAGGGGGCAGGACCCGGTTTGGACCACAGAAAAGAGGGATGGGGACCCAGAGAAAGAAGGGGGGCAGAATCCCTTTTGATAGGACCAGGCTCTGACGGGAGAAAGGAGGAGCTGGGGCCCTGTTGGTTCCGGTTTGCAAAGGGAAGAGCTAGGACCTGGTAGAGTTTGAGAACAAGGAATACACACAAGGTTAACACCGTTGGATTTGGGGGTGGGGTATCCATGTTGCAGAAAGGGCGGAGCCGGGCACTTGCAGACGTGGAATGAGGCGGGGGAACCGTGTTGGAGAAGGGGCGGTGCAGAGACTTACGGCAGAGCGGAGGGAGGGGGCATATCTGAAAAGGGCGGTGCACGGCTGTACCACAGAGGAGAGGTGTTGGGGAAGGGGCGGTGCGGAGCAATACTGCAGAGCGGAGGGAGGGGGCCGGTGTTGGGGGAAGGGTTGGACAGAGATGAGATGTCGTTAGAAAGATTGGGTCAGGAGTGGAGCCCAGATGTTCTGCTGCTCTGAGAGCAGGGGGCATTCATTCCTGTGGGAATGAGCCGGTTAACGGTCCTGCCCACCAACGCGCATGCGCGCTGAGGGTCTTGAACAGTTTCTCTAGGGAAAGCGGTGGGCCTGAGAAAGGGCTTTGGGTCGGTGCAATGAGCACTATCAAGTTGCGGTAGGGTCGTGTAAAGAGGTGGGGTCGTAGAACTAACTTGTCCTCTTGAGTCAAAAGACGCTGGGGCTTGAAAACCAGATGGCCTGGGTTTCTAGGTATCAGAACCCAGGAGTTGAAAGGTTCAGGGCCCAAGGTTAGATGAGATCCCCCCTCCTTCAGGACACGTGAGACATCTGAGGAATCTCCCCAAACCTGTCATTCTTCCCTAACTCAGACCCATTCCCTTCAGGCTCAGCTGTTACTTGGCCTCCCAGAAAGATGGATAGGAGAAATGACTACAGTTATAGGATGTCCCCATTCCAGGTGAGGCCTCTTTGCATTCTCATCAGGTCCTGTCCTGAGTTCACTTACTGCTTTTGATCCCCCTATTTCTATGTAGTTGCATAATTTCCTGCCTAACCTGTGTCAGTGCTCACCTGTGTGGTGGAGGGGTAGAAGAGGAAAATCTGACTGATTTTATCTCCTGCTCCCTTCCCCTTCAATCTGGACCCCCTTCAATCAATCACCACTCAGAGGAAGGGGAGGCCTTCGTAGAAAGGGGTGGGCTGTAGGGAGGCCAAATGGCTCAGAGGATCATAATCCTAAGTGTGTAGGGCCCTCTTCCTCTCCCTGGGAGCCTGCAGCTTCCCTTCCGTCCAGATGTACAGACTGAAACCACAGAAGAGGATAGTGTCTTGTTGATGCATACCCTGTTGACGACAACCAAGAACACCCTGGCCATGGACCCACCAACTGTCAACCAGCCTAAGAAAAGCAAGACCAAGAAGGCCCCTATTAAGGCTATTACTAAAGCTGCACCTGCTGCCCCTCCAGTCCCATCTGCTGATGAGATTGCCATCAACAAGTCCAAAATAACTCTTCAGGCTTTAAACCTGCCAATCATCACCCAGATCAGCCAGGCTTCAGCTAACTACTGAGGCAGCCAGTACTCAAGCCTTTTCAGTCATTGCTCAGCCTAAGAAAGCCAACAAGGTGAAAAGAGTTACTGTCAAGGCAGCCTGTTTCTCAGCCCCAACTGGTAGTGAGGGTGTCACTACACAGCTCAAGTCTCCCTTGCAGGGCTTAAATCTACCAATCATCTCACAAACTATCCAGGTTCCAGTTGACAGTGAGTTAGCCAATTCCCAGGTCTTGATAGCCTCCACCAAGCCTAAAAAAGCTTCTAACACTAAGAAGGCTGCTAATGAGGTTATAGCTAGTGCCACCAAGATCTCACTGGCTTCAACTGCCATCTATACAGCTATGACCCAAGGCCAACTGCCATCTATACAGCTACGACCCAAGGCCAAATTACCAATGAGACAGCCAATATCAGGCCAAAGCAGCCTCCACCTGAACCAAGAAAGCCTCTGAAGCTAAGAAGACAGCTGCTAAGGCTGCAAGTACTGACAATGAGCATCTAGAGGCCTCAAATGCTACTGAGGCAGCTATCAGGCAGATTGAGATCTCAGCAGCAGCTATCTGGACCAAAAAATCCAAGGGCAAGAAAGCTGCCAATAAGGGCCCAAATTCTGCCTCTGAGATCTCTGAGGCCCCACCTGCCACTCAAATAATCACAGACTAAGCCCTAGCAGCCACCCTTTGGGTCAAGAGAGGGTCTTGGAAGGTTGCCAGTAAGGCTTGGGCAACTGAAAGCCAGACTCAGATTGCTGACCAAGGGGTTCAGGCCAAGATGGCCACCTCTCAGACTCACATAAGTGACCTTGAGACTCGGGTTGCTGCTGCTGTCCAGGCCCTGGCAGATGACTGTCTGGCTCAGTTGAGTCTGGAGCCCACAACCAGGGTCCAGGGCAAGAGGAACCAAAAGGTGAGATATCTAACACCACCATCCTTAACTTTGTGCTTCTTTTCCATTTCTATCCTTCTAGTTTGTTCATTTCTTCTATAAGAGTTTACTGAACCTTTTTATTTTGAGCCAGTCCCCGTGCTCAGATAGGCTGTGGGAGATGCTGAGAAGAATGTGTACAGTTTTGGCCCCTGGCAGTTCACAGATTGGTTGGGAAATAAGACATCCATACACTTAGCTACAACCTGTATGTAATTCAACTTGTGTTTACATAGTAGTTAGCGTGCGCCAAGCTTTGTGTTGGGTACATTTACACAGGTTATGTCTTTATGTCATGAAAGTAACTTGTACCAACTAGGGGTCATAGATCTCCATTTTACAGATGAGAAAACTGAGTACCAGAGAGGTGAAGTGACTTGTCCAAGGGATACAGCTAGCCGAATCAGCGGTGGCTTCCCTTGGGTTTCTCCTGTCTTGACAAGGGAATGAAACTCCATTCCTGCCTAGAAAACAAGTGAAAGACAAGCCCAGGATTCAGGGCTGTCAATACCAGGGTTAGGCCCCACTGCAGCGGAGGGATTGGGGTGCTTTCTGGAGGAGGCAGGATGAGAAGACAGAACCATCTCTTTCACCTAGTGACTCTGGACCTTACTTCTTTCTGATGATGAAGTCCAAGCATCTGAATGGTGATGAGAGAAATGGAAGTAATTACAAGTGGATCCCATGGAGCTGGAGGCCTCTTCCACCCCAAGATGTGGCCATTTTGCAAGAAAGGGTAAGAATTCAATTCTTCCCATTCTCTTCTTTGCCTGCCCTCTTCTCTGCCATCCTACCAAGTTTTCTGAAAACATACTATCTCCCCATCTATTTCTATTCTCCCAGGCAAATAAGTTGGTGAAATACCTATTGGTTAAAGACCAGACAAAGATCCCCATCAAGCGCTCAGGTAGTATCTTATCAACCTCCCTTCTTGAGCTCTCCTCTGCACTCTCTTCTTCCCCCATGGCCTGGGGGTGACTGTTCACCTGCCTTATGGCCTCCTTGTTCTCTCACATCTTCACCCCTGCCCTCCTCACCCTCTGCCATGGCTGGCATCTCCCATTAATCCAGTTCGGGACTCTGATTGCATTGACACCACAGAACTGGCAAAAGGGTTACAGCTCTGTGGCCCCTGCTCAGTCCACCTGCTTCCACCTCTCCCTTCTTACAGACATGCTGAAGGATATCATCCAAGAATATGATGAATATTTCCCAGAGGTCATTAAATGAGCAAGCTATGCTCTGGAAAAGGTGAAGGGGCAGCCCTGGGGGATGGGTGCAGTGGGGAAGCCCTAAATCGAACAAAGGTGTACATGTCCCTTCCAGGGAGAACAACAGAGACCTGCTAATGCAGCCCCATCACCGTGCAGATGGGCCGACCACAACCTAGGGCGGGGCGTAGGCTAGCCATGGGTCACACAGCAAGTCAGTGGTGGAAGCACAGCTAGGACCCAAGTCACCCAACTTAGTCCTAGCTTCCATCCACTGCTGGACACTCCTGTCATGTATTTCACATGCTCACCTCTGCCTTCCATTCCCATTTTCTGTCTCCCTAGATTCCCACTAATCTCAAAGATGATGTTGATGACAACAGTACATTTGATGCATGTTTACCTGTGTGCCAGGTACTTAACTTTGTGCTCTATGTGCATTATCTCACTGATTTCTAACACACACAAACCCCCCAGGTATTCCCATAGGTACACGGGGAGCTGTGGGATGTCCAGGAAAGGAAGCTCACTGATGCCTAAGTTGAATTTTGTGATCACACAGACTATTCTTTTACATGACAGATGTTTCGAGTCAATCTGAAGGAAATCGATAAACAAAGTAGCTTATATATTCTCATCAGCACTCAGGAACGCTCCACAGGCATACTGGGAACGTAAGCTGGAAAAGGGCTGCGGTGGGAGGGGGGCTTCTGCTTTTGTCCATGGTACTACCTCTTCCCTGTCCTCTCTCCTCTCATCCTCTTATAGAGTCAGGGAAGACAGGGCATACAAAGCCACCGCCCCAGCTCCTGCACATAGTTGGAGCCCTGTGCGCAGTAGCAGTGCCTCATTATGATTGACTGAAAGGTATAGGAGCCTGGGGTGGGCATTCCTACTGTCAGGTTTGTTGTCCCTCCAGAAGCTTCTCAGGAGAGCAGGGCTGTCATTGCTTATGTCTTCCTACTGAGAGCCTGGCCTGACCAGGAGCGTCACTGGGGCTCTGCCTTGAATTCTCTCAGGGCTGAGGGGTCTGGGAGCAAAAGAAGGGACTCACATTGACTGGGTGCTTCTGTTGTACCAGGTTAACAGGCATTCTTCCAGCTTCTTGGCAACCCGGTTAAGGTAGGATGTGATTTTCCCATTTTATTGAATAGGAGACCAAGGCTCACAAGTCTAAGTGCCTTGCCCGGGGCCACACAGAGCTTAAAGTATAGACTGGGCAGAATTCTCCCATGCATGAGTAATCTGGGCAAGACTAGCCTAGCGAGCTGGCTGGTGTGTCTTTTGCAGGTGGCCGCTGAACATAAACCTTCTCTCTGTCCTATTGTTCCCTTAGGACCAAGGACATACCCAAGCTAGGTCTTCTCATGGTGATTCTGAGTATCATTTTAATGAATGGCAACAAGGCCAGTGAGGGTGCGTGGCTGGGCATGTAGCCAAATGTGTGACCATGGTCTCAATTCCATGTGTCCATTTCCTGTCCCTGTCTCCTCTTGCCTCCCCTTGTAGCTGTCATCTGGGAGGTGCTGTGCAAGTTGGGGCTGTGCCCTGGGTGTGATTGGGTTCTCTCAGCACTTGCTGTCCGTGTTATCCTTTGGCATGAGACGACAATCCCAGGATTGCAGCAGCCTGGTGGTCTGGTGGAGTGGGCGAGGGGTGCTGGCCTGGGTGGAGGGTCCAGGGTTCTGAATTGGGTGGATGAGGAAATGGTTCTGAACTCTCTGTTCCCTCTGTCTTCTGTTCTGAGCTGAAATGTAAGTTAGACCTTCAGCGATCCCTGACAAACAGCCATCTGGCCTCCACTGCTTCTAGTGGCCATGTGCTCACTACTTTCTTCACTTCACTGAGACTGCTCCATGCGCTAAAGAGATCTCTTCCATGTTGGAAAATGCCTCTGCCTTCATCTGGGAAGTTCTGATCTGTGTTCATGGGTTATTTTTCCCATTGTTAGGGTGAGGCATTCATTCCTTGGGGAAGTGAGGAAGCTCATCACAGACAAATTTGTGAAACAGAAGTAAGTGGTGTTGGGCCAACCCTGTGGGTCACTCGGGAGAGTGCGGCGCTGGGAGCACAGCAGCGCTGGGAGTGCCAAGGCTGCGGGTTCGGATCCTATATAGGGATGGCCGATGCGCTCACTGGCTGAGTGTGGTGCGGGTGACACCAAGCCAAGGGTTACGATCCCCTTACTGGTCACAAAAAAAAAAAAAAAAAAAAGAAGTAAGTGGTGTTTGGGGGCTTTGTCTGGCCCTGAAGTATATTCTGGGTGTGATGGTCTGGTTCAGAAAGTGCTTAGTCAGCACCTTTCTTACACTAGCTTTAGAGGAATAGAGATCCTGTGTCCTAGAACTGAGTCCTGTCTAAAATTCACATATGGACCTTTCCAGGACTGGGCCAGATCAAACAACTGGCCCTTGCAGTGGGGTGTGCTCAAAGCAGGGGGCCTGAAGAATGGTTCCTCTGTTTACAGCACACCCAACAGGAATCTGGGTTTACTCTTCACAGATAGCATGGTACTTTGGCCTCCCTGTGACATCATGCCCTATATATGCCTCTACAGCACTGCAAATGACTGCTTTGCACAGGGCCAATGGGAAGTGGCCCAGTATTGGAGGCCAAGACCATGAACTGTTTGGGACTGAGTCTGGGGCTGGAGGGTCTGGGAAATCTTTCTCAGGGGCTGTTTAATTGTTTGTAGGAGGTTGCCACCTGGTGCCTAGTGGTTAGACAACAGGTTTCCTTGGTTAGAAGCAAGTTTCATTTCCCTTCTCCAAGATATCTGGAATACAAGAGGGTCACCAACAACAGTCCAGCTGAATATTAGTTCTTCTGGGGCTTGCACTCCTACCATGAGACTAGCAAGATGAAAGTTCTCAAGTTTGCATGCAAGGTAATAGGAGAATTGCCTGAACTTCGCATATTAGGGATGACCTTGGCTGGGGCAGGCTATGTTCAGGGGCGGGCAGGTACAGGGCAGCCTGCAGTTCATATATAAATATATGGAGCCTCATTTGTGTCCCAGAATGCTGTTAGATATATAGTTTACATTGTCTAATTTAGCTTTCATATTTAATCAATTATTTAATCAATTAATTAATCACTTTGGGCTGCCATAACAAAATACCATAGACTGAGAATCCCAGAGCAAGGTCCACCAGGGTTGGTTTCTAGTGAGGGCTCTCTTCTGGGCTTGCAGATTGTCATCTTCTTGCTATGTCATCACACGGTAGAGAGAGAGAGAGTGAGCAAGCTCTCTGATGTCTCTTCTTATAAGGACACTAATCCTATTGGATCAAGGACCTATCATTATGACTTCATTTAACCTTAAGTATCTCTATAATGGCCTTGTCTCCAAATGCGGTCACAATTGAGGTTAGGAATTCAACCTATGACCTTTGAAGGGACACAAGCATTCAGTCCATAACATACTTACTCTTTTATTATTTCCCTTATTACAAATGAAGACATTAGGCTCAGTGAGATTAAATAACTGATTCAAGGTCATATAGGACCTAAGTTATTAGAGCTGAAATTAGATCTCAGGACTGACCCATGATAGAGCCCCAATAACTAAGAATTGTTTTAGAATTATTGCTATTAGTTTTATACAAAGCCCATAGTAGGTGCTTAATACATAATTACAAGGGATATTTTCTTATAATGATTATCATTCCCATTTCAGGTGCAGAAGAAAGACCCCAAGGACTGGACTGCTCAGTACTGGGAGATGGTGGAGATGGAAGTCCAAGCTGCAGCTGTGGCTGTGGCTGAGGTTGAGGTCAGGGCTGAGGCAAGAGCCCAAATGGGGTTTGGAGAGGAAGCTGTGGCTGGGCTCTGGAATTGGGATGACATGGATATCAACTGCCTAACAAGGGAAGAGTTAGGTGATGACGGTCAGGCCTGGAGCAGGTTTTCATTTGAAATTGAGGCTAGAGCCTAAGAAAATGCATATGCTTGCACCAATGTCATTTTCAGCAGAGGAGCTAGCACAAGGACTAGCTTCAGTGATGATGCTAGTATTAGTTTCAGTGGTTCACCCAGCCCTAGTGGTGGATTTGGTGGCAGAGCTGGCATTACCTTTGATGGTGCATCCATTACCTTTGGTGGTGCACCCATTACCTTTGGTGATGCATCCAGCACCAGTGCCAGCTTCAGTAGTGCAGCCAGCATTAGCTTTGATGGCACAACCAGGACTAACTCCAGCTTCAGCAGCACAGCCAGCATTAGCCTTGGTGGCACATCCAGCACTAGCACTAGTTTCAGTGGTAGACCCAGCATTACCTTTGGTGGCACACCTTTGTCAGCTCTAGTTTTAGTGACCCACTCAACATTAGCACCAGTTTCAGTGGTGGAACCAGCTCTGGCTTTGGAGGCACACTCAGCACCAGGGTCTGCTTTGGTGGTTCTCCAAGCTCTGGTGTCAGCTTTGGGGCACAGTTAGTACCAGTATCTGCGTTGGTGGCTCTCTCAGCACCAGCACTGGTTTTGGTGGTACACTCAGCAGCAGTGTTTCCTTTGGTAGTTCTCCCAGCACCAGTGCCAGCTTTGGCAGTACACTCAACACCACTGCTGTTTTCAGCACTGCACTCAGTACCACTGCTGGTTTCAGTGGGGCTGTCAGCACTAGTGCTAGCTTCAGTGGTGCTGTCAGTACCAGTGTTGGCTTCGGCAGTGCACCCAGCACCAACCCTTGTTTTGGCAGTGCATTCAGCACCATTGTTGGCTTCAGTGGGACACATAGTACCACTACCGACTTTGGTGGTGCTCCCAACAACAGCATTGGCTTTGGCGGTGCTCCCAGCACCAACATCGGCTTTGGCAGTGCTCCCAGAACCAACATCGGCTTTGGCAGTGCTCCCAGCACTAGCGTCAGCTTTGGAGAGCTGACAGCATCAGCCTGTGTTTTGGTGGAGCTCCCAATACCAGCCTCAGCTTTGGCAGTGCATCTAACACCAATCTATGCTTTGGTGGCCCTCCTTGCACCAGTGCCTGCTTTAGTGGTGCTATCAGTGCCAGTTTTGGGGATGGACCCAGCACCAGTGCTGGTTTCAGCTTTGGCAGTGTGTTAAGCACCAGCATTGGCTTTGGTGGCAGCCTAGGCACCAGCGCTGGGTTTGTTGGTGGACTGGGTACCAGCGCTGGCTTTGGTGGTGGACTAGGCAGCAGCACTGGCTTCAGTGGTGAACTAGGCATGAGAACTGGCATCGGTGGTGGACTAGGCACCAGTGCCAGCTTTAGTGGTGGACTGGTTACCAGTGATGGCTTTTATGGTGGACTAGGCACCAGTGCTGGTTTTGGCAGCACACTTGGCACTGGCACTGGCTTTAATGCTGGCCTCAGCACCAGCAATGGTTTTGGTAGTGGGCCTAATGCCAGCTTCAACAGAGGACTAAGTACCATCATTGGCTTTGGCAGTGGTTCCAATGCCAGCACTGGCTTTACTGGTGAACCGAGCACTGGCACAGGCTTCAGTAGTGGAACCAGTTCTATTATGGGCTTTAGTGGTGGACCAAGCACTGGTGCTGGCTTCTGCACTGGACCAAGCACCAGTGGCTTCAGCAGTGGACTGAGCAGCAGTGCTAGCTTTGGTGGTGAACCAAGCAGCAGTGCTGTCTTCAGTGGTGGACCAAGTACTGGTGCTGGCTTTGGTGGTGGAGCCACCAGCCTTGGTGCCTGTGGCTTCTCCTATGGCTAGTGAGGTTTCAGGTAACTGCAATGTGTCCATAGCCAGAATCCATGGGGATGGGTATGAGTTGGGAGATGTTAGGAAAAACACTGAGGTTGGAGGGTGAGGCGGGAAGATGAGGGCAATGAAGGAAGTATGAGAAAACAGTACATTTGGTGTTAAACTGCATTTCTGTTTGGTGTTTTGTTTTCAAGTTTATGCCCGTGTTTACAGATATCGCTAATGAATTGCAACAGTCCTTCCCATGGAGCCAAAGTATATCCTTGGAATCTGTCCACATAGCAGTCTAAGCAGCTTCTACTGATCAACTGAGGGTGACGACACTGAAAAATCTCTTTGCTGTTCCTGCTTTATTATTTTCCTTCTGTGTGCTGTCATATTTTGGTATCAGAGTTACATTAAATTTGCAAAATGAATTGGAGTTTTTTGTTTGTTAATGTGCGTAAGTAGTTGTGAGTGACATTTTGGGTTTGTAGAAGAGCTAGATATCAGCATGGCTATTTGGGGAGGGTAAGGCTCCAGCTTTAGGCTAAAGGGCAAATATGACTTCATTGGGATAGAGGCTTAGAGAAAGCATGGCAGGCAAGGGCATAATAGCTTGAGCAAAGACACAGAGGGGGAAAGCCTGGAGCAGAAGGCAAAGGGAGAGAGTTCTGGACAGTAAGTATAGATTCATTTTGAGTCATTTGTGTAAGAACGGAGAGATGGAGAGAGAGGTAACTAGGAGTGGACATAGGAACAAGGGAGGGTGTTCTTGAGATAGGAGAGAAAGACTCGAACATATGGCATAGATTGTGGGGCAAAAGCCAATAAAAAGGGACAAAAGATAGATATGGAAGAGTCAAGAATTGACTGAATAGCCCATTTCTCAGAAGGTGGGATGGGATAGGGTACCAGAGAATTGTGGGTGACCCTGACTTTGAACAGAATTTAAGGGTGGTTATGGAAACAGATAAATATATATCTACTTCAAGCAATGATTGACAACCCTGTAGTAGATCCCAACCAAAAAAGATGTGGATTATACAAGGTTTGGGTCTTGCTGGGTGGTTGTGATGGAAGGACAAGGAAACAAAGGCAGCAAGTATATGAATCTGTCTCTTTTCCACTGGGTCACTGGTATCTGGCCCATAGTAGGTGCATGAAGAGTGGCTGAAGAGATGGACCATAGGATCCAAGCTGATTAGGGATGGAAGAACATTGAAGACGGAGAGGACTGATGGACTGGGAGGCAATGGAGAAATCAAAGGTCTATATTCTTGGTGCAGTATAAGAACAAATATTATTCATTCAAGAAATACTCCATGCAGGCTTAATGTTTGGAGGCATGCTGCTAGGGATCCTGTGGATGATGCAGAGAGTTGTAAGGACTGCGGGGGGGCGGGGGGCAGTAGTCAGACAGTGGGATGCTTGCATTGAAGAAGCTAGACCAGGGAGAAGATTCCAAGGTCCATGAAGTGGATGGCTGAAAGGGAGAAGATCACGAGTTGAGGGGGTCAAGGGACTGGGAGGCCAGGGCATTGGTTGGGTCATTCTCATCGACAGTGAAATCACTCAGGATGGCAGCAAGAGTTGGAGAAGAGTGGAGCACTTGGCCCAAGTGCCAAATTCTTCCCTAAGTGTAAAGATGAAGGTGTCATGCCTCCTGCTACCCTGCACACCAAGGAACAAGGTCCATAGGCACTCACAGGGACCTATCTTCTCCCCCATCTTTGGAGATGCTACCTCGGAACTCTTCCTTTGAGGAAGACCTTGCCCACTCCACACCCCCATACCACCAAAGCTGTGTCAGGATCAGACTCAGGAACTTGAGAACAATGGGAGAAACCTCATCATGACCTCCTCCTCTCCTGTAGGCAGTACAAGAAGTCTTCATTGATAAGAGAATAGAAATTAAGAAAGAAAGAGCTTTATCCAGAGCTAGATAGCTCCTTGGTTGTGGTCAGGAATTGAGATCTAGTTTGGAGCTTTTGAGGACTTCTTCGTTAGAAGCAGGGCTCTCCCAGTGAGACCGAGGTCAGAATGTGGGTAGGAGAAGGGCAAGGATAGGTGTTCCTAAAGGTGGAAGACAGTGAGGACAGAGACAGCTTGACCTCTTGGAAAGGGCTCAGTAATGGGCAGGGACAGTATCCAAGGCTTCCTCAGGTTCCCGGGTAATGTCCACGTTCTGAGAAGAAAGAACCCAGGATTAATAGGAAGGAGACAGTAGTTTAGGACCCCAGCCCCTCTCCTGCCTCTGGTTCTCACTGCCAGGCTCTCTTCGTGGTAGCCAGGCTTGGGGGAATCTCAGCCTGAGGCCTTTTTGGCAGGGGTGGCCCTGGCCCTACATTTCTATGGTGCCTCAGGTCTGGGCTGTGATTCCTCCATTTCCAGGTGCTGGTTATTCCACCTGTTGGTGTGAAACACCCAGGCTCCGTGGAGTTGGGGCAGCCTTTCTGTGGGGGAAGGTGCTTTCACCATGTCCTGCGTCTACAGCCAGCTTGGGCGACAGACTCCCCCCCACCTACCTCAGGCTTCTCCCGGTGTGTGTTCACGGCCTCCACATTCAGGTAGATGGACTCCACTTTGCAGCCTCAGAAAAGAACAACCCCTCTGTCTGTAGGCCCCCAAGGTAAGCACAGATCTTCCCTGAGGTATCATTCCCCCCATCACCACCCATACCCCATCTCCATACTGTGTGCAGATTGTGACTGCCCTGTAGAAAAGGAATTTAGAGGAGATACATAATGTGTGGGGAAGACACCAGACCCAACAGGCAGCCAATGGGGTGTCCTCTCATCTCTGCCCCTAACTGTCTCTGAGTTCTCTGATAGAGATAGAGATGAGAGATGATCTCCGTGGCTTCCCCCAACTCTTGTGGTATGTGGGGCAGCAATCTAATCTGTGTAATACTGATGAACTCTGTGGACCCTCCAAGCCATGTTAGGTGCTGAAGAGGTGGAAGAGGCCTGAGGTCAGTGCTTTGGGTGGTCCATCCCAGGCAAAGTTTATTAGAGGACCATGTGGTTATGGCAATGCCAGGAGTGTAGAAGGTCACTAGGGAACCTGAAAAAGTAGGACGGTGCATCATTGGGGCCTGGGACTGGCAGAGGAGACCTAATGCCTTGGAAGCCCTCGTAGCTCCACCCTGAAGACTGTGCCCTACTCCAGGCTTCAGTAGGCCGTTCTGCCCTGTTCACACCGGAATAGACGTGATTCTGACCCTTCTCCGCTCATGAAGATTTTATAGCTAATTAATGCCCTGAGAGAGTCTAAATTACCCAGGCTGGTCTTTGAGTTCTTTCTTTAATATAGCACCATCCTACAATTTTCATCTGGTTGCATTTGGGTAACCCCTCCACCCCCCATCCCGGCCCAGCTCCCTGCTCTGCTCTCAGTGCTCCGTGCTCGGTGCTCTGGCAAAGACAGAGAGAGTTGGGGCCAGGACTTGGATTTAGAGGCCCTTTCAGTCCTTCCCCGCTATCCTATCACCAGTCCCACCTCCACCAGGACATCCACCCATCCACCTAGGGAACCTCCCCCAGAACTCTGCTGGGCAAATGGTAGGCACTTAGGAGCATGCTCATGGCCTCTATGTACCTTTCTTTGGATCAGAGTGGGAGCACTCACCATAAGCCACAGGTGTGAGTTTGAGTACTGTGTGCAGAGGGCACTTGAGATAGGGAAGCTCATCTAGAAAGGAGGAGGAAGTAGCCTTCAGAGACACGGTGCTGGACAGGGTACCACTTCCCCAGGTCTCCAGGCTTCCTGGACTTTTCCCCTCCCCCTCCCCTTCCCACCCTCTGCAGGGGGCAGCACTGAGAGCCAGCTGGGAAGGGAGGAAGGGAGCAGGAGGCTGGCCTGGGGAATGTGAGCAGATTGTGGGTCCTGCAAGAAGGTCAGGCCAGCTGCCCCAGAGACTGCCACCTCCTCACTCAAAGGGTGTACAGGAGACCACAGTAAACCTCCCTGCTGCCCCCAGTCTGGGCCTGTCACAGACCTCACCACCACAAAGGCCCACAATTTATGTCACAAGTGTTTTTTGAGATCCTGCTATGTGTTAGGGTCTGCACCAGGGTTTGTGCACTCTCATTGTGTCCTCACTGGTACTCTGGGGCTCTGTGTGCCCTCACTGTGCACATGAGGAAGCACACTGAGAGAAGGGAAGTGATTTGCCTGACGTCTCTGACCCAGTTCTGCCATGGCCTCAACTAGTGACCTCGGCTCGGCCTCTTCTATCTGGCCCTTGGTGTCCCCATTTCACAAGACAGGCCTATACTAGATGTACTCTTAGGATGCCCCCACCCTAAATTTCTGTAGGTTTGCATTCCCAGTCCCATTATCTCTCTGAGCCTCATTCCATCACTCACCTGAGTAATGGTGGTAAGATCCTCTGCTCAGCCCTGCCCTGCCTGGCTCCTAGGGCAGTTGTGAGCAGCTGGGGTGGCCTGTGCGTGAAAATGGGTAGGAAGTGGAGAAAGTGGAAGGTTCTCATGTTCCCCACATACTCTGCACTCCATACATATCTGAGAGAGGAGGGCCTTTGGCATGCACCTGGGATCAACTCCTGTCCCTGATACTTTGAGCCCTATGACCTTGGGAAAGTCACTTCACCTCTCTGGGCCTCCGCTTCCTCATCTGGACAATGTGAGTTATAGTGCCTGCCTGATGGTCTCAAAAAACTGCCCTCAAAAATAGAGATGTGAACATATCAGAAATCTATCAACATAAAACCCCCCACTGCACATCCCATCGCCTATTTCCATTGAGAAAACTGAGGACCAGGCATAGGAAATGAGTTATCCAATGTCAATTTCTCAAGTTCCCTGGGTTCCAATTCTGGATGACTACATATCACACATGCTCTTTATTTTGAAACTAGCATTGCAGAAAAGATCCAAGATTACAAGACGTTGTAGGTGTCAAATAACATCTTTCATTGTTCTCAAACACTCTCAGAATATCCTGGAAATGCCAACACTTCAGAATCTACATTAGAAATGGATTCTCACACCTGAAGGTGCTACAGGTGTGAATGATCCCTTGCCAGGCCACCTGCCCTAGTTTTCAGTTCAGCATATGTAGTCAATGTATAGATACTCTATACGTACAATGTCTAGATGTTTAAAAAAATAAATTACCATTTGAAAAAATTTAAAATAAAAACATCACTATCTTGGGGAAATCATCCCTACAGCAAAGACAGAAACCTATAATCAGGATCATGAGGCCACAAAAGACCCAACTATCACCTGAAGACAGCATATTCCAGAGAAATACTGGCTCATCTTTTTGGGGTTGAGGCAGTCTGTTAATGCTGGCTTTGAAAACGTTAGCTCAGAATAATATTAATACTAATAACAGCTAACACTTATATAGCCCATACAATGTGTCATGAACTGTTCTAAGCTCTTTATAAATGTTGTTTATTTAAACTTCACCATTATTCTCCCCATTTTTCAGATGAGGAAACTAAGGCCAGAGAGGTTAAAGTAATTTTTAAAGGTAGTACAGCTAGCATGTGACAGAGAAAGAATTTGAACTTAGGCATACTTGTTCTAGATACTGTGCTCTTAACCACTAAGATATAAACCCCTAATTGTTGGTGTCAGGGCCTCCAATCGTATCCAGTTCCCCATGCCAAGAACAGAGAAAAGGGTGGTACCTGAACTTTTGTCGAGGAAGTAGGCCAGAAGGCACCGCATAACAGCCTGGTGGCAGATTACCAGTACATTCTCCTGTCGTTCTAGCTCCATTATAACTGGCTCCAGACGTTGAACCAGATCCTCATAGGACTAAAGGTGAGAGAAATAGTTGGATAAGAAAGGGAGATGAGGCATATTTATCCATAGCAGAAGAACTCTAGACTAGGAATCAGAAAAACTTGGTTCTGGTGCCAGTTCAGTTGTTGACCCAGTAGTATAACCTTAGGCAACGCAGTTTCTCATCTATTAAATGGGGTCAATCAATATAGTGGACTAAATAACAATAACAACAATAAAACTCTGCATTACTGACTTTTCAAAAATATAAGGGAAATTCTATAAATATAGGGTTCCAAAATGAAGGAAAATTTGAGAAAAAGAGTGATAAGTGGATGTAGAAGCCACAGATGCCCTGGGCGCATTTGCCAATCATAGTAACCAAAAGGCTTGAGATTTAAAAACCTCATAGAAATAGGAGACAAGGCCTTAGTTGTGTATAAGGTGAGGAGTTGGGACTGATAGTTTCACATAAATCTGAGACCCTCAAAGGGCACATCTTTAATCCTTCAGTAGAAGTGTCAACTAGAAAAGTCCATCCATAGGCAAAGGGAAACAACAGGAAAATATGTCTGTCTCTCCTTGGCTCTTGGTAGAAAATATTAAGAAAGTCTCTTGTAAGAATTTATAACCACAAGCCTTCCCTCAGGTAGGCTGGCGATTCAGAATTACTCTATCCACATGGTTTGGGAAATGTTATGCTGAGAGTTTAATAAAAAGTGGTCCCATGTCATTAGCTTCCAGGACTTTCTGGAAGAAGCAAATGGAAATTCTCTCTGGATTCTCTCAACTCCAGCTATATGGGATTCCCACAGAAAATTCTTGCCAAATTGGAGCTCACATAACACAAAAGGAAGTAAGCTATCATGAGTGAGAATATGCAGAAACAACATGAAGAGAACCTTAAAAACTTAAAGGATGCACAATATAAAATAAATATGTTTAAAATTTTTAAAGAAATACGAGATAGAATGAAAAATATAAGAAAGAAACAAGAGGCTACATGAAGTAGATTTTTAAAAGATCTAAATAGAATTTTAGAAATGAAAAATATATTTATTAAGAAAACTCAGTGAATAGACTCAACAGCATATCGATTATAGCGGATTGGAAGATAATAGTGATTTGGAAGATACAGCTGAAAAAATTACTCAGAATACAGCAAAGAGAAACAAAGAGATAGAAAATAAAAAGGAAAACTTAGGAGACATGAATGATAGAGGCAGGACTAACATACATTTAATTATATTTCTAGAAGGAGATAATAGAGAGAATGTGAAAGAGGAATTTTTAAAGATATAATGTCTGAGACTTTTCCAGAATTGATGAAGAATCCCAGTCCTCGGATTTAGGAAGCCCAACTAATCCAAAGCAAGATAAATAAAAAGAAATTAATATCTGTATGTATGAGAGCAAAACTTAAAAGCAACAAAGATACAAAAGACCTTAAAAGTAGCCAAAGAAAGGGCCGGCCCCATGGCGCACTTGGGAGAGTGCAGCTCTCGGGTGCGCAGTGGCACTCCCGCCGCGGGTTCAGATCCTATATAGGGATGACCGGTGCGCTCACTGGCTGAACGTGGTGCAGACGACACCAAGCCAAGGGTTGCGATCCCCTTACTGGTCACAAAAAAAAAAAAAGTAGCCAAAGAGAAAAGAAACAATTAGATTGACAGTAGATTTATATTTTAGCCACAGTAGAAACCAGAAAGTGCTGAGAGGAAACAACTGTTAACCTAGAGTTTTATATCCAGCTAAAGTATCATCTAGGATTGAGGACCCTCCTCCTTCCCCAAGACATTTTTAGACAAAAAGAAAAGTTAGTTTACAATAGACTCTCATTAAAAAAAAAAAACTTCTAAAGGAAAATGGAAAATGAACCCAGAAGGAAGACTTGGGATGCAAGGAGTAAGAATGATCAAAAGAATTGGTAAATGTGGTTAAAGTTAAATAAACATCAGCTATATACAATCATAATAACAACAGCAATAATAACAGTAATAATTCATTTGGGGATTAATACTAAGGTAGAACTGAAGTACAAAACAATTAACATGTAAATTTATTAGAAGGCATGACCAGAGTTTTGAAGTTCTTCTATTGTTTAGAGGGAGGTAGCAATATTGACTTTAGATTTTGTTAATTATGCATATTAAGATGTTAAGCATTCAAGTTGTTGTATACCACACAGAAAAGAATTATTTCAAATAATTGATTTTAAAATACAATATTTTGAGCTTTTACCCTTAGTCTGATAACCACTAAGAATAAAAAGAACCGTGATGAAATCTTTAAAAAAAAATGTTTAGGATAAACTATGACAAAATGGAAACAGATTATACAACGTTATCAATCCTAAAGAAGGAAGAAAAAAGAAAAAAGAAACTAAGCATAGAAAGCTCAAGACAATATAATAAAAATAAATTTTAAAAAAATTTGGTAATTACAATAAAATTAATGTAACAAACTTACCATTCAAAAGACAAATTTCAGTTTGGATTAAAACCAACAAAATCCAGCTATAAACTGTTTACAAGAGATTCAAAACAAAAATACACAGAAGTTGAAAGTAAATGAACACATAGATATGAACTGGGCAAATATTCACCAGAAGAAACTATTATAACTAATAGTAATATTAGGTAAATAGTAATATTAGATAAAATACACTTTTATGGTTTCTGGATGTATATTTAATTCGTTAATCCATTTTGCATTGACTTTGGTATATGGTGAGAGGTGCGGGTCTAGTTTCATTCTCTTGCATATGGATATCCAGTTATCCCAGCACCATTTGCTGAAGAGGCAGTCTCTTCTCCAGTGTATAGGCTTGGTGCCTTTGTCAAAGATCAGATGACTGTAGGTGTGTGGGTTGATTTCTGGATTCTCTATTCTATTCCATTGATCCATATGTCTGTTTTTATGTCAGTGCCATGCTGTTTTGGTTATTATGGCTTTGTAATATAATTTAAAGTCAGGTAGTGTTATGCCTCCAGCTTCATTTTATTTTATTTTTATTTTTTGTTTAATATAATCTTATTTTGTCAATTTACAGTGTGGTTGATTATTGTGGCCAATTACTGAAACCTCCCTCCCTTCTCCTGCTCCCTCCTCCCTCCCAACAATCTCCTTTCTGTTTGCTTGTCATATCAACTTCAAGGAATTGTAATTGTGTGTCTTCTTCCCTCACCCCCCCCAGGTTTTTTGTGCATTTGTTTATTTATTTTTAGCTCCCACAAATAAGTGAGAACATGTGATATTTCTCTTTCTGTGCCTGATTCATTTCACTTAAAATAATTCTCTTTAGGTCCATCCCTGTTGTTGCAAATGACAGTATTTCATTCTTTTTTATAGCAGAGTAGTATTCTATTGTGTAGATATACCACATTTTCCATATCCACTCATCTGATGATGGACATTTGGGCTGGTTCCAACTCTTAGCTATTGTAAAGAGTACTGCAATGGACACTGGGGAACAGGTATAGCTTCGACTTGATGATTTCCATTCCTCTGGGTATATTCCCAGAAGTGGGATAGCTGGGTCATATGGTAGATCTATCTGCAATTTATTGAGGAACCTCCATACCATTTTCCATAGAGGCTGCACAATTTTGCAGTCCCACCAACAATGCATGAGAGTTCCTTTTTCTCTGCAACCTCACCAGCATTTATACAATCTTTTGGAAATTAGCCATCCTAAGTGGGGTGAGATGGTATCTCAGTGTGGTTTTGATTTGCATTTCCCAAATGCCGAGTGATGTTGAGCATTTTTTCATGTGTCTGTTGGCCATTCGTATATCTTCCTTTGAGAAATGCCTATTTAGCTCTTTTGCCGATTTTTCAATTGGGTTACTTGGTTTTTTTTGTTGAAAAGTTGTTAAGGTTCCTTAACATATAACGTATATTCTGGATATTAATCCTTTGTCAGATGTATATTTTGCAAATATTTTCTCCCACTCTGTTGGTTGTCTTTTAATTCTGTTAATAGTTTCTTTTGCTGTGCAGAAGCCTTTTAGTTTGATATAATCCCATTTGTTTATTTTTCCTTTGGCTGCCTGTACTTTTGGGGTCATATTCATGAAGTCTGTGCCCAGTCCCACTTCCTGAAGTGTTTCTCCTATGTTTTCTTTAAGAAGCTTTATTGTTTCGGGGTGTATAATTAATTCTTTAGTCCATTTTGAGTTGATTTTGGTATATGGTGAAAGGTATGGGTCTAGTTTCATTCTCCTGCATATTGATATCCAGTTATCTCAGCACCATTTACTGAAGAGACAGTCTCTTTCCCAGTGTACAGGCTTGGTGCCTTTGTCAAAGATCAGATGGCTGTAGGTGTGTGGGTTGATTTCTGGATTCTCTATTCTATTCCACTGATCAGTGTGTCTGTTTTTATGGCAGTACCATGCTGTTTTGGTTATTATAGTTTTGTAGTATAGTTTAAAGGCAGGTAGTGTTATGCCTCTAGCTTTATTTTTTTTTTTTTTGCTCAGAATTGCTTTGGCTATGTGTGGTCTTTTGTCATTCCATATAAATGTCTGGATAGTTTTTTCCATTTCTCAGAAAAATGTCATTGGAATTTTGATGGGGATTGCTTTGAATTTGTATATCTCTTTGGGTAGTACGGACATTTTAACAATGTTGATTCTTCCAATCCAATAGCATGGGATATCTTTCCATCTTCTTCATATCTTTCCTTTGATGTTTAGTCATTGTGGCAGAGGATTTCATGGTCCACTGGTTTGGCACTACTGTCTGGCTATGATGATGCTGGGGTTGCCAATTTGGTATGGCTGCCTCAGTGTCTGCTCAACTGCCCTAACCCTAACCCTAACCCTATCTCAGGTGCTTGGTCGCCTCGGATCTTGGTCCTCTCAGAGGAGGCACCTCTCTGGTTAGCATGTACTTGGCTGGGCTTGGTATGGAGTTGGGTGGCGGTGGCTAGACCTACCTGCTGGGTCACGTGCTGGCACCACAGGGCATGTGGTCTCCACAGATCTCACTATTCTATTTTTATTACCGCTATTAAGTGCTCACAGCCGAGCAGAATCTGCAACACATGGTGGAATGTATCCGGGAGGTCAACAGGGTCATCCAGGTGAGGGTGGCCACTGTGCTGGCTTGAACCGGCCAGACAGGGGAGTGGGTTCAGACAGTCCATGCGGCCACGAGGGACAGGCCTGGGCCTGGTGCGCAGCCCAGCCCAGTGTCTCCTGGCCCTGTCTTCTCCCTGTTTTATTTTATTTTTTAAAAGCATAGATGGACTTAGAGAAAATTATATTAAGTGAAATGAGTCAGGCACAGAAAGAGAAATACCACATGTTCTCACTTACTTGTGGGAGCTAAAAATAAAGAAATAAATACACAATTAAACTGGGGGGAGGGGGTGGGAAGAAGACACAACAATCACAATTCCTTGAAGTTGTCAAGAGAACAGATATGAGGCTTTTGGGAGGGAGGGGGTAGAGGGAAAAATGCTCGGTAATGGGCCACAAAAATCAACCACACTATGTATTGATAAAATAAAAAAAAAAACTTTTAGGCAAAAATCATTATTAGGAGAAAAGAGGTTTGGTCACAATGTAATAATAAAAATGTACAATTCACTGAGAAGATATAATTGCTTTAAGTTGTGTGCCTTTAAAATATCACATCTGAGGATGAAGATAAAAATGAGAATGTGCTTTGAAACTGAATAGAATATCTATTATTTTCTCTTCCCAGATATACTGCTTTTCTGATAGTTGTTCCCAGAATTTGTATCATAAATGGTGCATGACTAATAAATGCTCTAAAATGTGGAACTGGCTAAGTGGAGGCTGAATTAAAAGCAATGTATCTGTGGATTGCTTTGAATAGTATAGATATTTTCACAATATTAATTTTTCCAATCCAAGAGCATGGAATATCTTTCCATCTTTTTTTGTCTTCTTTAATTTCTTTCAGAAGTGGTTTGCAGTTCTCATTGTAGAGGTCTTTCGCCTTCTTGGCTAAATCGATCCCTAGGAATTTTTTTTTTGTGTGGCAATTGTAAATGGGCTTACTTTGTTTATTTCTCTTTCTGTTAGATACCAATGACCTTCTTCACAAAATTGGAAAAAACAATCTTACCTTTTATATGGAACAACAAAAGACCCTGAATAGCCAAAGCAATCCTGAGCAAAAAAATAAAAATAAAAATAAAGCCAGAGGCATAATACTACCTGACTTAAAATTGTACTACAAAGGTATTGTAACCAAAACAGCATGGTACTGGTATAAAAATAGACATTCAGACCAGTGGAGTAGAATTGAGAACCCAGAAATCACCTCTCAGGCTTAAAGCCATCTGATATTGGACAAAGGCAACAAAAATCTACATCGGGGAAAAGACTGCCTCTTCAACAAGTGGTGCTGGGAAAACTGGATATCTATATGCAGAAGAATGAAACTAAATATGCACCTCTAAACATACACTAAAATCAATTCAAAATGGATTAAAGACTTAAGTAGAAGACCTGAAACTAATATTACTAAGGGAAGATATAGGTGAAACACTTCAGCAACTAGATCTGGGCGTAGACTTTATGAACATAAGCCCGAAAGCACAAGCAGTAAATGAAAAAATAAGCAAATGGGACTATATCAAACTAAAAAGCTTCTGCACAGCAAAGGAAACAATCAACAGAGTGAAATGACAACCTACACAGTGGGAGAAAATTTTTGCTAACTATGCATCCAACAAAGGATTAATATCCATAATATACAAGGAACTCAAGCAATTATACAGTAAAAAACCAAATAGCCCAATTAAAAAATGGGCAAAGGAGCTGAATAGACATTTTTCAAAGAGAGACATACAAATGGCCAACAGGTACATGAAAAAATGCTCAACCTCACTAGTCATCAGGGAAATGCAAATTAAAACTACATTGTGATATCACCTCACCCCAGTTAGACTGGCTATAATCAAAAAGATGGTGAATAACAAATGCCAGCGAGGGTGTGGAGAGAAGGGAACACTTCTACAGTGTTGGTGGGACTATAAATTAGTACAACCACTATGGAAAACAGTATGGAGGTTTCTTAAACAACTATAGATAGATCTTCCATATGATCCAGCAATCCCACTTCTGGGTATATACCCAGAGGAATGGAAATCATCATGTCGAAGGGATACCTGCACTCCCATGTTCATTGCAGCTCTGTTTACAATAGCCAAGACGTGTAACTAACCTAAATGTCCATCAATGGATGACTGAATAAGGAAACTGTGGTATATATATACCACGGAATTCTACTCTGCCATAAAAAAGAATGAAATTCTCCCATTTGCAAAAACATAGATGAGCCTGGAGAAACTTATGTTGAGTGAAATAAGCAAAGCACAGATGGATAAATACCACATGTACTCACTCATGTGTGGGAGCTAAGAAAGAAAAGAAGGAAAAAAAGACCACAGTAGTGCATTGGACTTGCAGAGGGAGAGAACATTCCTTGGTCTACAAAGTGGAGTGGGGGGGGTGGGAAGGGGAGAGAGAGGTTGGTTGGGGATAATTGGGTGGGGGACATGCGGTAGAAATGCACTTTGTGGTAATGGGTATGCTGCCAGTATGAATCTGGCCCTCACATCATGGGCGTGAGGGGTGACAATCAGCTTTGTATCTCATGAATATTCATACCCCATAAACAACAACAATAATAACAACAAACAATCCATCCAATTAAAAAAAATAAAGCAATGCAATGAGCATTCATCTCATATGGGGATTGGGAACTGATGATGTGATTCATGTGGTAGCAAAGAATTTGGTTAAACTATTAGCTATCGTCTCTTGGGACAACGTCAACTGCCCAGAGAGGCTGGAGGTTTAGGTAACTTGGCAACATAATGTCAGGAAATTGGAGAATGTTGAATTATTTCAAGTGAAGGCATACCAGAAACAAGGTCTAGGTAAAGGAAACCCTCCTGAAAGCAGAGAGAGAATAAGCAGGTAAATAAGTATTTTTCTAAAAAGAGGAATCAGTGGATTATAGTGAAGTATCTGAGACAGGCAAGGGCCAGATAATCATGTGCCTTGTGGGATAGCAGCTGCTGCAAAATATGCTTTATCCTTTTTCTAAGGCTGTCTAGGAAACTGTGGGATCCTAGTAGTCAGTATGGAGATACTAGGGAGGAGTCCTAGGAGTTAGACCACCCCTCCAAACCTTACCTCTCCCTTGGGATAGCGGTAGCGATATTTATCTTGGTCCCGTAGTGCAAATTCTTCAGGGTAGTGTTCCTGGATTTCTTCGTAGGTCATCTCCTCGCAGACACCCTGAGAAAAGTATTTGGGGACAAAAGTATTTACAAGGTGAAATCCACACAGCTTTTGCCATAGTTCTGAAACCAGTGATTGTGGCAGTAGCACATGAACACCTGTGTCTCTGTGAACACAGCTCTGGGTTTGTACCTGTTGTCTGTGAATGTACATGTATATGTGTGCATGAGGTGTGTGGCTGTGAGCAGATATGAATAGGTGTGCTCAGGCTGAGTGTATGGTGTTTTTCTATGATTGTCCCAGTAGGTCTCTAAGGACATATTATATATATAAGTATGTATTTTTATAAACATGGGCTTAAGGATTTGTGACCTTGTTTGCAAGCATGCATACAGCGTGCTTATGGTGTGTACTTGTGGTATGTTTAAGGATTTGTGTCTCATGTTTGTGTGTGTATTTGTCTTGGCATATGTAGTGTGTGTGTGTGTGTACAGGGTGTCTGAGCATCTAAGAATGTTCCCACGCTGGGTGTCTCTGTGGTATGTCTCTCCAAGCAGGTCTTGGTGTGTCTGTGGCATGTTTATCTGTGAGTGTATATGCATCTCACTATGTCTCTGGTGCATATGTGTATCTGTGGGCCTGTGTCTGAGGTCTTTGTGAATCTGTGGTAACATGCATGAGGCTATGTATCCGTACTGTGTACATATCTATGGTATGCCCCTCTGTGTCCATGTGAGGGATATATATGCAAAAACTGTGTGTGTGTCTATGATGAGTGTTTCCATATTTCTCTCTAGGTATGTCTGTCTGTCTGTGAGTGTGTATGTGTATGCATGTATGGTTCAGGTGAGAATAGTAGGAGAAGGTCTATGTGTCTGTGAGGAGCATATATGTTAGTGTAAGCATACTTGTGGTAGCTATCTGTGAATACATATGCAAGTGTATGTGTGTGTGTACATACACAGTAGTGCTCTCCCATTTTATGCCATTTCCAATCCCTCCTGCCCTGGCCTCGACTTTGGAACCTCTGGCAGATAAAGAAACAGGTATCCACAGACATCTCAGAGGACAAAAATTTGTAAATTTCTAATGGTTTCAGAGTGGGCTTTGGGGAGATACACTCTTCTCACCCAAAGAGGGAATTGAAGGCTCAGAGAATGAGTTCCTCAGGAGCATATGAGAGCTTCCAAGTTTACTGAGAAATCCCCAGAGGTGAGGTGGCTGCTGGTGGCAATTGGAAGTGATCTTGGGTTTCTAAGGTCTCCTTCTGGGCATGTGGATTCCAATGAAACCTTCCTGTAGGGAGGCAGCGGCATCCAGTTGTTATCTTCTGGGCCCATCTACCGGGCTTCTCTCATGGGTGAGGAACTGAACCCCGCCCCAACCCACAAACAGTTGTGTGGTGTCAAACTTCTCCAACAGCCACTGCCCATGGAAGAAAGTGCACCTTACTGGGTATACAAAGTCATTCCAGATTGACCTCAACCTTCTATTCTGAAGCATGCTGGGAGCCTGTCACCTGTCGAAATGGCCGCTGACTCCTTATTGACATTACGGAAATTGCCTAACCTCTCTGAATTTTATTTTCCTCATCTGCAAAATGAGGAGAATTACAAGTATCTCATAATAGTGTTTTGAATATTAGGGATAATGCATGTGAAAGATACCAGTACAGGATATATAAAATGTACAAGGCACATTTTAAAGACTCAAGCATTGGAATTAGTTATTAAATTATTATTAATCATGGAAAACAGACCAGAAACTGAGGTATCATTCTAAGGTTTTGCTTCTTCCTCATCCACCTCCCAGAGTCAGTTCCTGAGATGCTAACTCTTAAATCTCTCTCAAATCTATTCCTTTTTCCTCCCTTTCCATCTCCACTGCTACAACCTTAGCATTTCCACACGCACAATACCCTCTTTGCTTCTGCTGCTCTCACCACCTGGAATACCATTCCTGATCCTCTCTAGCTGGTTCACTGCTACTAAACCTCAGGCTTCAGCCAATCATCACTTCCCCCACGTTAATCCTGCCTGGGTCAGGTGCCCTGTTCTGACTTCTATATGCCCAGTCTCACCTTTTAGAGCCTATCACACACGCTGCTTTGCTTTCCTCTGTTTATTCCTCTGTCTACCCTATTTAGCCTGAACTCAGCAAAGACAGGAACCAGTCAGATTAATCTCCATCTCAGAATCTGAAACAAGTAGGTGTTCAATAAATTTTTCCACACCACACGTGGGCCAGAAATAAATAGCAACTAAACTTCTATGATGAAGAGTTTACATATTTGCTTGCATGTTTTATTAGAGCAAATGTTGTGCTATGTAGAGCAATGCTGTATAGGCCTTTTCTAAATATGTGTATCTCTGTACATGTGTATTTAGGTACATATGTATGAATGTACACACACACACACATACATGTCTGTATCTATAGAAACATATATAGCAGGCAAGCAAGTTAACCTACCCATATGAAAGTTATCTACATCTGTGGTAAAGCTTTTATGTTGCCCATAACCTGTGGGCTGCTGCCCAGTGTCTGTTCACCTATAGGGTGGGTAAGAAAATCTGACCCTGAAGAGAGACTGCTATGTGATGGGTTGGATCCTTCATTCCTCCTTCCTTATTCCTTACAGCCAGTGCACCATTAAGTCCTGTTGAAACATTCCCCAAGTCCTCCATTCCATCTCCAATGCTACTACTCTGGTCCAACACACCTTCACCTCTTGCCAGACTAGTGCAGCCATTTCCTTACTGGTTTATAGGCTCATTCTGGCCCTCTTCCCATGTAGTCTCCACACAAACCCAGAGCAGACTTTTTTAAAAAAAAATGTGAATAACATTTGGGCCACTTCTCCTTGACTTAGACCATATCAATGGCTTCCTATTGTTATCAGGACAGCATCCAGATCCATCAACATGGACTATAAGGCCCTGTGGCCTGGCTCCCTTTCCAGTCTCATCTTCCTTCTCTCCAGACCCCACTATCCCAGCCTTCCTACTATTCTTTCTTTCAGTTCCCTGAACATGACATGCTCTTTTTGAACTTCTTTTTGTACATGAGCTGTGCTCCATCCCAGAACTAAATTCATTTTCCCACCCCTAGCTCATTTTGCCTGCTTTTTATCTCACCTCTAGTTTGCTCCAGGATGCTTTCTTTGTAAATCTCCCCCCTTCCCCACCAAGTCTGGTCAGGAGCACCCTCATCTCCTGATCCTCCATAGTCCTTTGTACTTCCCTTCTCATAACCCTTTGTCACACTGAGATGTATGTTTTGCTTGCTGTCTGCCTTTGGACTTCATCAGGGCAGATGCCTTGTCTATTCTGGCCTTCACTGGATCCCCAAGACACGAAATAGTGTTTGGCACATGGCTGGGTAGTTAACAAAAACTTGTTGAATTAATAAGGTTCCTTATAGGGGTTAGAGCAGAGACAACCCAGGGGATAAGTCCAGACTCAAGCCTCCACACCTGCCAGGAGATTTACCCCCTCCATCTCACCGCATCAATCTCGTTCAGGGCCTTCCACTGCTCATAGGGAATGCCCAAGGCCTCAGCTGTCTGGATGGTCCTCTTCATGTGGCTGGTCCACACCTTCAGGGAGCTGATGCCCTGGGACTGAATGAAGTTGGCTAGGGCACAGGCATACTAGGGTGTGGGGGTACAGAGGAGGACAGAAAGGAAAAAAGATCAGTGAGGAGGACAGGGCAGCCATGAGAACAAGCTCAGATCTGCCACAAATGGTGGAGTGGTAATGAACAAGCAAGAACAGAGAGTTTAAATGTTTCAAATTTATAAAAAGTCATACTCTTTCCCACATGCATAAGGGTCAAGGGAATAGGATAATGTGTGTCTGTATGTGTGTGCTCATTGATGCTTGCTCACTGAACCCTCTACTTGGTTATTCATTCATTCAAACAGGCCTGCCTCAAACATTTGTGGGACCTGGGACAAGAGTACAAATGGAGGCAACTCACCCACAGTCTACCCCCCTTCGCATTCCATTTCTGGCTCCATCCTGAATTTCTAGGTGCTTTGAGCACATGTTTCTGAATAACCCAATCACATGACCAAGTTCTGTCCACATTCCACCTCCACCAGTCCCCATGTCCCATAAACAGCAACCCTTGGCCACCCTTTAACCTAAGGGTGAATGCTTCTGTGACATGGCCTGCCATGAGTTGGACAGACTCTGGGATAGGCCCATGTAGGTGCTGGAAGCAGACTCCGGAACATAAGAGCAAAGGAATTCCAGGGTTTGGGATACCCAGACTTTGGTGTGGAAGGTGGGGGAGGGGAGTTAGGAGAATGCTGTGTGTGCTAGTGATGGTCACCAGGTGACAGAGGGGACAAGGAGGGGACACTGCACGAGTGAAAGCACAGAGTTGTGAGAAAGGGGAAGGGACCAGCAGACAGTGGCAAGGTTGGTCATGGTTATGGGGCTGGAGAGGCAGCCAGTGGGCAGGCCGAGAGGGCCAGGACCAGGCTCTCAGACTAGCAGAAGCAGTAGGCATGCTGGAGCCATTCAATGGCTGGGTCAAGGCTGAGTGGCAGACGGAGTAGAAGAGCAGAGTGATCGAATCTGCTTCTACCTATCTCTCCTCAGGCCTTAGGCAGTGGCCTGCCCACCTACCCCTAGCCCAGCCATCTGGGTGCATGAGGCCCTCCCTACCTGCTTGCCCCGAGCTGAGAGACCTGAGTCGCCTCCGATTCGACCTCTGAGGTTGAGTTCGCTCTCGCCATGCCGGCACAGGTAGATGGAGCGGGGTGTGACATGGATGTTCATGAGGTAGTAGACTGTGCGGCTCTGGATGTGGTCCTGCACTCGGTTCACCATGTAGCGTGTGCCCACATCAAAGATCTTGATGTAGGACAGGTGCCTGGGCCAAAGCCAAGCAGAGCAAGGGCACCTCAGAGGTTGATGGTGAGAGGGCTTAATCCCGAGAAAAAGCCCCAACCACAGACACCTCGCTTTAAAGCCTCCTCCACAACGCATCTCTCACCTAATGAGATGCCACGGCTTTCCCTGTTCTGGGTACCTGTCCTACAGACTTGGTTCCTGGCCACCCTAAGAAGTTCAGTGCTTGCTATTATCTCCCCTTGTCTCCCTTCCTCAGCCTCAGCTTGAGCCAGACTGTCTTTTCAACTTCACTCATCACACTACAGGCAGCTGATGTTCACTCCTCTGTGGTTCACATCCCTGTCATACTCTGAGATAAGGAGTAATCTTCTGTACCCCTGGCTGTTTCCAACATCTCACTGGAAGGTCCTGAACTATCTACTCCACCACCCTTTCTGATCCTGAGCCAAGCTCTTCCTGTTCTTTGAGCCTGTGCCATGATATATTGTACTTTATACTCTAAGGGCAGCTACCAGATGTGTCTGTGTGTGCATGCGTCTATGTGTGTCTATTTTTCTCTCTTTAGTCAGAAAGGGTGTTGGGTTTGGTTCTTTCCCTACTTGCCATGCAGTCAATATACACATTCTCCTCTATTCAAGGCATTGTGCTTGGGATAGAGACCTAATGTCTGCCCTTTGGGAGTTCTTCAGCCAGAAGGGAACACATACTTGGAAACACATGAGCAATACTCAAAATCCATTCCGCAAGCAGTCACTCTCAGGTGTGCCAACTACTGGGACATGGGGATACAGAGGTGGTCCACAACATCACTGGGGGAATTTGCGGTTCTTGCTCCAAGCTCCTTGCTCACTTCTGTGCTCTGTAATGAACTAGTAAATATGCACTGAGCCATAATCAAACTATTTAACCCTCTGTCTACAAAGGAGCTGGGGGTGAGGTAGGGACATTGACTAATCAGAAGACTAGAACCATGGGGCAAGACTCCTAAGGCCTCTGCTGTGCCAGCCATTAATCCTTTAGTTGTGGGATTGTATGGAATTCAGAGAGATCCCTAGGAAGACGTGTGGGAGGCTGGTGCAATGGGGTGACACTGGCAACCCTGGTTGCACAGTAACAAAACCAAGTGAATGGAAAGAGCTGCACTAACCTGAGGCAGCTAAGGCTGCTGATAAGTTTTGTTTCAGAAAGCCTCTCCCCTGATCTTTGTAGAGAAGTTCTTTATTCCTGCACCATGCACATCATGCCCAGCCCTGTGTCATATCCAATGGTACCCACAGGGTGCTTTCATTTAAATTTTCTGTGCATCTGGCAGGGAGTGGGGATCTTAAAGTGCATGAATCCTCATAACTATCCTACAGAGCATAGATTATCATCTCTGTTTTATAAGTGAGGAAACTGAAGGACTGAGAGAGAAAGTCATTTGCCTAAGGTTGCCTTCTCAAGAAGTAGATTTGGGATTTAAACTCCAGAATGCTCCCCTTTCCAGTCATCTCTCCTAGGACCCTCAGAGCCTAGGGGTATAAAATATCTGATGTAATTGTGTTGTCTGGTTACTGTCTGTTCCTAATGCTAGGTCCTTTCACGGCTCTAGGAAAACTTCCGAATTCCTCAGCTTGGTCTGATAGTCTAGGTGTGTTCACACACTGGCCCCAGTTGGCCTCACCGTCCCATCCCATAACTTCTATTTCATTCTTGTCTTCATGCCTTTGCTATTCCACTGGAATATTCTCTGTACTCTTCTTCTCTCACTCAGATTTACAGAATGCTTTCCTCTGTGCTTGAAAAAACATTCCTTACCTGATTTCCAAAGTTGAGCTCCTGTGCAACGATCCCTCAGGAGCCAATGTATTCACTCCCTCCAAGAAGCCTTCTTTGAGCCCAGGATCATGTGAAATCATTTAGAGGTGCTTCACACCAAAAGTATTATAATAGATAATGTCCATCCCCCACTATGTGTAATTTAAAATAAAAATTGTAAACTATATAATAATATGAGGAGGTCCTGCCAAGTTCTGGTTTAATTTTTTTCCACTTTGACTACCATGATACTGTTTTTGAAATATCAAATATTAAAGGCTTTTAAGATTGTTTCCTTCTTTCTTATTTTTGGTAGTCCCTACCTTGCTGGTATCCTAAATACATGTTTAGTCTGCCTATTGGGTAATCCAGCCCTTCCAGACCTTCTTTCCCCAAGCTGGGCTGGGTCCTCTGCTCCATGTTCCTACAGACCACTTGGTTTACTGTCTCCATAATTGTGGTCAACTCTATACTCATTATCTTCCCCGACTGGGCATTCCGTCAGAGCAGAGACAGTCCTTTCCTCATTGGGATCCTAGGGCAGAGCTCAGGGCTGGGCTCTGATGCATGAATGGTAAGTGTCTGTTGATGGAAAAATGATGAAATAAAGCTGACCTTCTAGATCTGTCCTTTCCAGGCCTGAACTGATTCATTAAACACCAACTGAGTACCTGCAGGAGTCTAGACCCTGGACAGGGGGCTTTCTCGATGCTGTTTTTTCACTTCAGCTCCCCCACCTCTTCCTTTAAGCTCCTTTTACCATATGCTGTTAGCCCATATGGTGCCTTTGTGGAACCTTGAAAAAGGTGCACTTTCCTTAGGACATACACGGCCACCCACTCTAGCACACATCCTGATGAGAGAAGCAAGTGTACCTTTGATTGGTGCCTGTACTGTGAACAATCAAAAGGCAATGCACCTTGCTCTCAGTGTCTAAGCCCCATGTGACACTTCTTATGATACAGAGATGTGGGAGGGGGAGAGCCAGGCTGGAAGTTTAGGTTTGTGGGTTTGGGTATATATTCTGCTACTGAGTCATTGTGTAGCCTCAGGTAAACCTTTGATGTGATCTGGGTCTCAGTTTCCCCATATAAGGAACGAGCTAATAACAACAATCATCTTTCAGTACTTTAGTTGGGTAAGGCTGGAAGGATGATTTTTAAACTTCTTAGGGTGGTAATGACCATTTGAGGCCTCCTTACACTTCTCACTTGGGTGCCAAAGGGTGTACGTAGCAAAGATCCCTTCTTATCACAACCCAGTTTGAAAAAGAGTAGGGTTCTGGGAACATCCTACATCTAAAACTCACATTTGGCCTGTACTGCCAGCTAGCACCTCTCCTATCTTTAGCTTGTATCATGACAGAAAATTTCTTGTTTTTCATGGGTCTTCCCATATGTCAAAGCACTATGGAAGCTACCTGAGAATAGAACCCACCTATCTTTCCCCTATTTACACCCCCTACATACACCACAACCCAAAGGGACCAAATACTTGCTGATTAAAGAAGTAAGTGAGTGTTATAAGAGACATGACTAGAAGACAGAATACATGGTTAGAATCCTAGTTCTACCTGAGAAAGTAGTTTTGGCTCTCTAAAACTCAATTTCCTCTTCTCGAAAATTTATAATCATAAGACCCATCTCAGCTTCCTTTACAGGGGTGCTGTGGGGATTCAATGAAAGAGAGAAGGTGAACATGTTTGGAAAATGAAGTGCCATCCATGTGTGAAGAATACTTTTGCAATAATAATAGCAACAGGAGGGAGGCATTTGCTCCCAGAGATTGGGATTCTGATATTGCTCAGGAAAGCACTATTTCAGTCACCTCATGAACACCTTACACATCAAGGAATCATTGCCTCATGGGTAATTAGAGCTAGCTCTTGAAGACAGATCATCAAGTCCAGGCCCTTGATGTTTATGGATAGAGAAGTTGAAGTTAAGAGAGGGAGGACATTTCCCTGGGTCCTATGGGACATCAGAGCCGGGCTAAGGATCCAGAACTTGACTTTGGGGTGCTGGGCTCTTACCTGTCTAGTTCCTCATCCAAAGGTTGGTAGTTGACCTCATAGCACTTGATTCTCTTTAGAAAGTCTTCCAGAACCTTTTCCCGGTCACAGTTTAAGTAATCAGGGCTGCTGAGTTTCACTTGCTGGGAGCAGGGAGAAAGACAAAGGGACCAAGGGAAACATTGGGACACAGATACTCTGACAGTATCCTTAGGAAGAGCCCTTAGAGACCATTTAGTACAATATCCCTCATTATAAACGTGAGGAAATTGAGACTTGGTGAAAGAATTTTGCCCAAGTTGACAAAATCAGTCAATTGAAGAATAGCTGGACTGGGTTACTTCTCATTCCTAATCTCTGTGTAGTCAAAAAAGACCTGTTACATTATATTCAGCTTCAAAAGAATACATTGCTTAAAAAAACATTTATAAGAGTACACAGAAATTATGATGTGAGAAATGGTTGAAGGGGAGGAGCGAGAGATCTCATCCAGCAGTCATAATGGCTTACACGTCTCAAGTGTTTACTGGGAGAATATGGCATGTTGTCTTTGGATTTCTGAAGGGCTGCTATATCCTAATCCCTCAATACTCACCTTCTCCTCTTACATTTCCTATCTCAGAGAATGGCCCTATCATCTACTCAGTCACCTGAGCCTAAACGAAATCTGGGAGTCATTCCAGATTTCTCTCTTTCTATCATCCCTCACCTCTCAGCAGGCATCAAATCCTCTTCACTCTGTCTTCTTAATACCCATTCTCTCTTGCCTGTGCTCACTAGAACTTTGTGACTGATTACTCTGTTTACAGTCTAGTTACTTCTGATGTATATGTCATACTGGCAGCCAGAAGGGTATTTCTTTTTCTTTTTTTTTTGCCTTTATAAACCTGTTCTAATACAAGAAAAACCACTATGTTCTTTCCTTTCCAAGCTAAACTCAGACATTCTGTGGAGAATTTAAGCTTTTCTTTTATTCTTGGCTTTTTGATTTAATTAAAAAAATCTTTATATTAGGATCTTTAATCTTCAACTTTCAATGAAATGTGTACTCCTTAATCATGTCTAGGTTTTCCTTTATTTATTATTTTATTGAAACAATTGTACATATCTGTGGGATATCGTATGGAATATCAATACCTGTGTGCAATATATGATGTCCAAATCAGGATAATTAGTATATTCAACATTACTCGATGGAATCATATTTTGTGGCCCTTTACAAATTTCTCACTAACCCTCCCCTGCCCCTCCACTGGTGTACTCAGTTCCATTCCTGCCTTTGAAAGTTCAACAAATTGTTATGATTGTTGTACCTTTCTTTCTTTGTAAAAATTTAATTGTTTATTTTTTTATTTCCCACATATGAGTGAGGACATGCAGTATTTCTCTTTCTGTGCCTGGCTTATTTCACTTAGCAAAATTTCCTCTAAGTTCACCCATGTTGCTGCAAATGGCAGAATTCCATTTTTTTTTAAAGTCAGAGTAGTATTCCATTGTGTATATACCACATTTTCCTTATCCAGTTGTCTGTCGATGGACATTTAGGTTGGTTCCAACTCTTGGCTATTGTAAATGGAACTGCAATAAACATGGAATGCAGGTATCACTTGGACATGATGATTTCCATGCCTTTGGGTATATACCCAGCAGGGAGATTGCTGGATCATATGGTAGTTCTATCTGTAGTTGTTTGAGGAACATCCATACTGTTTTCCATAGTGGCTGCACTAATTTACAGTCCCACCAACAGTGTAGGAGAGTCCCCCTTTCTGTGCATCCTTGTCAGGATTTGTTATTCTTTTTCTTTTTAATAATAGCCAGACTGACTCAGGTGACATGATATCACAACGTGGTTTTGATTTGCATTTCCCTAAGGCTTATGGATGTTGAGCATTTTTTCATGTATCTGCTGGCCATTTGTGCATCTTCTTTGAGAAATACCTATTTAGCTCTACTGCCTGTTTTTTAATTGAGTTAGCTGTTTTCTTACTGTTAAGTTGTTTAAGTTCCTTATATATTTTGGATATTAATCCCCTGTCAGATGCATAATTTGCAAATATTTTCTTCCATTCTGTGTGCTGTTTTTCACTCTGTTGATTGTTTTTTTGCGGTGCAGAAGCTTTTTACTCTGATATAATCCCATTTGTTTATTTTTCCTTTTGCTGCCTGTGCTTTGGGGGTCATATTCATAAAGTCCTACTTACATTTCCCTTATGTTTTCTTTTAGTAGTTATATAGTTTCATGTCTTATGTTTAACTCTTTAATCCATTTTGAGATGATTTTGGTATATGGTGAGAGGTATGGGTCTAGTTTCACTCCTGTACATATGGAAGTCCAGTTTTCCTGGCACCATTTATTCTAGAAGCAGTCTTTTCCTCAATGTATGCTCTCGTTGTCTTTGTCAAAGATCAGTTGGCTGTCAGTATGTGGGTTGATTTCTGGGTTCCCTACTCTGTTCCATCAGTATAAGTGTCTACTTTTATGCTGGTACCATGTTGTTTTGGTTATTATAGCTTTGTAGTATAATTTGATGTCCAATTTTTATGCCTCTAGCTTTATTTATTTATTTATTTATTTTTGCTCAACATTGTTTTGGCTATTCAGGGTCTTTCGTTGCTCCATATGAATGTTAGGATTGTTTTTTTCTACTTCTGTGAAGAATGTCATTTTGGTATTTTGATGGAGATTGCAAAGAATTTGTAGATCTCTTTAGGTACTATGGATATTTTCAGAATGTTAATTCTTCCAATCCAAGAGCATGTCTTTCCATATTTTTGTGTCCTTTTAAATTTCTTTCAACAGTTATTTGTAGTTTTCTTGTGGAGATCTTTGACCTCCTTGGTTAAATTGACTTCTAGGTATTTTACTTTTTTGGTCACTGTTGAAAATAGGCTTGCTTTCTTAATTCATTTTACTGTAAGTTCATTTTTGGAGTATAAACAAGCTACTGATTTTCACATGTTGATTTTCTGTCCTGCAACTTTACCAAAATCCTTTATCAGCTCTGAGAGTTATTCTGCAGAGTCTTTAGGGTTTTCTATATACAGGATCATGTCATCTGCAAATAGGGACAGTTTGACTTCATCCTTTCCAATCTGGATGCCTTTTATTTCATTCTCTTGCTTGATTGCTTTGGTTAGTACTTCCAATACCCTGTTAAATAGGAGTGGTGAGAGTAGGCATCCTTGTCTTATTCCTGTTCCAAGGAAAAAGCTTTCAGCTTTTCCATGTTCAGGATGACATTGGTGGTGAGTTTGTAATATATGTCTTTTACTGTGTTGAGATACTTTCCTTCTATACCTAATTTGCTGAGAGTGGTTATCATAAAGAGATATTGAATTTTGCCAAATGCTTTTTCTGCATCTATTGAGGTAACTGTATGGTTTTTGTCCTTGATTTTGTTGATATGGTGTATCACATTTATTGACTTTCATATGTTGAGCCAACCTTGCATCCCTGGGGTGCATCCCACTGGAATGTGGTGTATAATTTTTGTGATGTGTTTCTATATTCTGATTGCTAAACTTTTGTTGAGGATTTCTGTGTGTATGTATGTCTATTTACCTGTAGTTTTCTTTTTTGTTGTATCTTTGGTTTTGGTATGAGGGTGAAACTGGTCTCATAGAATGAGTTTGGGAGAATGGCCTCTGTTTCAATTTTTTGTAATAGTTTGAAGAGAATTGGTATTAATTCCTCTTTAAAGATTTGGTAGAATTCAGCAGTAAAGCCATCCAGTCCTGGGATTTTCTTTGTTGGGAGACTGGTGATTACTTCTTCAATCTTGTTGCCTGTTGTTGGTCTGTTCAGATTTTGTATTCCTTCTTGGTTTAGTCTTGGTAGTCTGCATGTGTCCAGAAATTTATCTATTTCCTCCAGGTTTTCAAATTTCTAGGCATATAGTCATATATAATCATCTCTAATGATTCTTCATATTTCTGTGGTATTGCTTATAATGTCTCCTTTTTCATTTTTGATTTTTATCTGGATCTTCTCTCTTCTTTTTTTTAGTTAGCCTAGCCAATGGTTTGTCTATTTTGTTTATCTTCTAAGAAAACCACCATCTTGTTTCATTGATCTTTTGTATTATTTTGGGGGTCTCTATTTCATTTAGTCTTGCTATGATGTTAATTATTTTTTCTGTCTACTAATTCTGGAATTGAAATGTTCTTGCTTTTCTAGTTCTTTGAGGTGTACATTAGGTTGTTTATTGAAATCTTTCTATTCTTTTGGTGTAAGTGTTTACTGCAATAAAGTTCCCCATTAGTACTGCTTCTGTAGTATCCCACTGGTTTTGGTATGATATGTCTTTATTTTCATTAATTTTGAGAAATTTTTTGATGTCCTGTTTGATTTCTTCTTGGACCATAAGTTGTTCAAGAGATGCTGTTTACTTTCCATGTGTATGTAGAATTTCCAGAGTTTGCTTGTTATTGATTTGTAGTTTTAATCTGTTTTGGTCTATAAAGATACTTGAAATGATTTAAATTTTAAAAAATTTGTTGAGACTTGATTTGTGACCTAATATGTTGTCTGTCCTGAAGAATGTTCCACATGCTGATGAGAAGAATGTATATTCTGTAGTTGTTGGATGAAATGTTCTGTAGATATCTGCCAGATATCTAAAGTTAGTTTAAATTCCGTGTTTCTCTGTTGATTTGTTGCCTAGATGATCTGTCCAGTGTTGAGAGAGGGATGTTCAGGTTCCCTACTACTATTGAATTGGGGTTTATCTCTTTCTTTAGGTCTAAGAGTGTTTGTAATATATATCTGGGTGCTCTGGTGTTGGGTGTATATATATGTATGATTGTCATGTCTTCTTGCTGGATAGATCCCTTTATCATTACACAGTGGCCTTATTTGTCTCTTTTTATGGTTTTCCATTTAAAGCCTATTTTATCTGATAAAAGAATCTACTCCTGCTCATTTTTGGTTTCCATTTGCATGATATATGTTTTCCCATCCCATTGCTATTACTCTGTATGTGTTTGTACCAGTGAGGTGAGTCTTTTAAAGACAATTTAGTTGGGTCTAGCTTTTTGATTCAATCAGTCTGTGTCTTTTGCATGGGGAGTATAATCTATTTACATTTTATAGTCTTACCCCCTGACATTTTGTTGATTTTCCTTTGGATGTCTTAAATATCTTTTGCTCCTTTTCCCCCTTTTATTGTTTGTCTTTGATGCAGTTTTTTGAGGTGGTAAGATTTAGTTTCTTTCTCTTTCTTTTTGCAATTTTGTTCTACTAGTGGGTTTTGTTCTTTCTCGTGTATTTGCCATAGTGATTATCATTTTTTAGATTCCAGATGTAGGACTCTTTGAGGATTTCTTGTAGGGCTGGTCATGTGGTTGTGAACTTCCACAGGTTTTGTTTGTCTGGGAAATACACTATTTATCTGTCATTTCTGAAGGATAGCCTTGCTGGGTATAGTATTCCTGGCTAGCAGGGTTTTTTTCTTTTAGTGTTTTGAATTATCATTCCATTCTCTTCTGGCCTGTAGAGTTTCTGTTGAGAAGTCTGCTGTGAGTCTGATGGGGACTCCCTTATAGGTGACTTGGCACTTTTCTCTTGTTGTTTTTAATAGTCTGTCTTTGTCTTTGAGCTTTGCCTGTTTGACTATAATGTGTCTTAGGCAGGACTTTTTGTATTGAATCTGTTTGGGGACCTTTGAGCCTCCCGAATCTGAAGGTCCTGTCTCTCCCTGTACCTGGGAATTTTTCTGTTATTATTTCATTGAATAGATTTTCAATGCCTTTTTCTTCCTCCTCACCTTCTGGAACACCCATGATTCAGATGTTTGTTTACTTAAGGTTGTTTGAAAGCTCTCTTAGGTTTTCATCATTTTCTTCTTTTTTTTGGTCCCCCTGGAATATTTCAAAAAGACTGTCTTCAAGATCAGAAATTCTTTCTTCTTTCTTCTGCTTACTCTAACCTGCTGCTTAAGCCCTCAATTGTGTTTTTTATTTCATTGAATGAATCCTTCATTTCCAAGAGTTCTGCTACATTCTTAAAGTTTTAGTCTCTTTCTAAATTTCCTCCTTCATATCCTAGATACTTTTTCTCATTTCAGTGTGTTTTCTAACTGAGTCTTCTTGTATCTCATTGAGTTTCCTTAAGATTGCTGTTCAGAATTCCTTTTTACTCATTTTGAAGTTTTCTTGATCTATGGGATCTGGTATTTGAGAATTACTATATTGTTTCAGTGCTGTCATATTTTCTTTTTCTTTTTTATTCTTTTTTTCATATTTCCAGTATCCCTTCATTGATGTGACGTCTGGTCATCTGGAACAACAGTTGCTTTTCTATTACTCTGGAGTGGGATTTGAGGAGAGATACTTCCTCCTATTTTTCTGGACTCTGCTTGTGATGCTCCTTGTGTTAACGGCAGGACATCTGCATGTGGCCATGGTTGCTGCTGTGGTAGTGAGCTGCCTTTTCAGAGGCAGTGGCCACTTCTGTGGCTGTTGTGTACCACCCATGTGGAAGTGGTTTTTGCAGCAGTGGTGGGGACTGAAAACTCAGGCATGCTCTTGTCTTCTGTCAGAAGGGGGCTGCCCTTGGCTCTTGGAGAGGTCCCCAGGCAAGCTCTGGCTTTCTGTTGGGTGGGGGGCTACCCATGGAAGAAAGATATTTCTAACATGCACATCCGATCACAGCATTCTCCTGCTTAAAGCCCTTCACCATTTCCTCATATCTTTTAGGACAAAGTTATCTCTTTATTCTCATCAGCCACTGCTTCTCTATTCATCCACACACTTTGCTTTACACAATCTAAGCTGTTTATTATTCCTGGAGATGCTGTACTTAGTATATGTTATTCTCTTATTTCCCAATCTTCACCTGCCAAATTCCTATGCATTCTTCAAGATGCATTTTGACTATTACCTCCATTGGGAAGCCTTCCCTGATATCACTCCTCCCCCCTCCTCCTCATGCAAGGTTAGGTACTTGCCACTGTGCTCTCACAGCCTCTTCTGTTCTCATCTCAGCACTGATCTCAGAATTCTGTCTATATACTTGTCAGTCTCCCTCACTAGACTCTGAGCTCAAGGGAAGGACTCTCCTTTACAAATTTCTTTCAAATGCCAAGAATAGTTCAGCCCAGGCATACAGTCAATTTCTGTGGACCCAATAAATGGACACACACAGGTAATGATATTCAACTCTGCACCCCACAGAAATGTACAATCAACTATGTTACAATAGATTTAAAAAATGGATGGACAGATGAGTGAATGGAGAGGGAAGAGAGGAATTGGATATGTTTTATGTCCCAAGAGGTAAAAATAGGACCAATGAGTGGAAATTACAGGGAGGCAGATTTCAGCTTGATTAAGCTCAATTTGTTGAAGGCAATGAGCCTCTTGTCATTGCAGGTATGAAAAAAACCTACATAAACATTTAGCTGACATTTCAAGTATCTGATGGAGGGTTGAAGAAGATGATCTTTAAGGTCTCTTCTGTCACTGAGCTCCAATAATTTGATGAAATAGGGGACAACAATATGTGGTGAATGATCTAGTTCTAATCCACATGCCTAGGATCTAAAAGCAGTGATAGTTCTGATACAAATTGTGGGGAAGAATAAAGAGCACGGGCTTTCAAGGCAGACAGCCAAGTCTGACGTTCAGTCCCACTTCTATCTCTTTCTGGATGTATGAATCTTTGACCACTCATTTCTCCTCTTTGAACTTCACTTCCAACATGGAAATGATCCTTAGGAAATGATCCCTAACATACAGCCTTGTTGTAAAAAATTAATCAGAGTCAAGTTTGGTGCCTGGTACATACTAAACGCTCTATATATGTTGGCTTCATTTAATTTCATAGGTTCATTGTGGTTCAGGATGGTCATGGAATGCTTTCTATATGATATGGGAGGAGAAGCTTGGGGAATAATACCTCCTTTAATATCATAGAGGTCTTTTTAGGTATGATCCAAGCCTATGGCAGAGTGAAGAGGAAAGGTAACTGGTGGTCCTTACCCTGATGTTTTCTGCAATGATGCCAGGATCATTACAAATGGACTCGATGAAAAAGACCTATAAGATAAATAGAAAAGTGATTTCCATCAGGGAATTATGTTTGGTAGGAGTCAAGCATAGCTTGACCCTTCTCAATGGCTCTGAATCATCCCAAGGGGCATCTCTGACAACTTAATGCTCTCATACAGTGGTGTTTTCAGGCTTCTGAGTTTTATGAGGCATATTGGCTCTAAGTTGAATGGCCAAAGATTGTTGTTTTGTGTTTTTACTGGTTTTTAGTTTTTACATAAGATTTTTGTAGTGGTTCTCTCCACTCCTTGCTCATCGTCACCCCACCCCCACCCCCTGCCGTGGTGTCAGCCTGTCAGCAATCATCACCCATTGCCTATTGCTGCTTCTGACTGTATCCTGGAAAGCCTGATGACCAAATTAAAGCACTGAGCCTATGGTATATTTCAAATTTGGCTGCTCTGAATCCCCTGGTTTGCCTTTCTTTGGGGTTTGTGCTGGATAATTAAACTTTAGATAAGAGTGGGAGTATTGCTGTACCTTGTAACCATGTTCTTTAGCAAACTGCAGAATCAGGGACCGTCGTTCTCTTGTAGTGTTGGTGGCATCAAAAACCTAGAGGAAGGTAATGAGATTGGCTTACTCTAAGTCTGGTGTTGATAGAACACTTACTCTTTATCCAGCCCTGTGCTAAGTTGAGGGCTTCCAGAAGGGGTAGAACTTAAAAAGGATCTTGAAGGATAGGAAGGATTTGGAATTGGCTTATGTTAACCTCACAAGCACTCATTGAGCCCTTATCATCTTTCTAGAAAGGTACCAAACCCTATGAGCATAAGAAAGCAAGAAGAAAATTGTGGGATTTTTTATTAGGGCCATTTTACAGGTGAAATAAAAGGCATAAAAGAAGGACTTGCCTTGATTAAAGTCATTGAGAGCTGCTGACAGAGCAGAGCTAGAAGTGATTCTTTCAACAAGTAGGTGAGGCTTCTTTTTTCCTCATCACCTTAGAAGTCCTCAAGAACAGGAGACAGCTCCCTATCCCCAGCACCTTATATTGGACCACTGCTATTTGAGGATCTCTTCCCCTTTTAAAATATTCAAATCCTATCCCATGGGCCTATGGGACTAAATTGACTACAGATTTTCCTCAACTTACTATAGGGTTATGTCCCAATAAACCTATTGTAAGTGGAAAATATTGTAAGTCAAAAGTGTGATTTCAACTTACCATATTTTCCACTTAAGATGGGTTTATCTGCATGTAACCCTATCATGAGTGGAGGAAAGTACTGAATGTCACATCATAATAAAGTAAAAGTAATTGTAAACTGAACCACCGTAAGTCAGAGACCCTCTGCAGATATTTAGGTAAATCTTCAGAACTCAGAAATGTTTGTACTGTAGTCTTAAATTTTATCATATTCCTGCTGAATTCTTGGGGGTGAACTGGTAGAGTACAGCAGTGAAGAGTAGAGATTCTGGAGCTACACATCCTGGATTTCAGGTACTGTTCTACCATGTACACATTGTGCCACCTTGGGAAATTTAATCTGTGAGCCATTCTTGTGAGCTCTAAGCTGGTGTTTAATAGCAATACCTATCTCATGGGGGGAGCATGAAATTAAATTATTAACATATGCAAAGTACTTAGAATAATGTATGGCACATATTAAATGCTCAGCATATATTAGCTGTTCTCTATCTCTGTGGATACCTGAGGAAAAAAAATGGAAATTTCTTTTTTTTTTTTTTTTTTTTTTTTTGTCAATATACACTGTATATGATTATTATGGCCCGTCACCGACACCTCCCTCCCTCCTCCCTCTCTCCCCTCCCCCCCAAGAATGTCCTTTCCGTTTGCTTGTTGTAACAACTTCATGGAAGTATAGTTGTTATATCTTCTTCCCCACCCCACCCCCCTCCGGGTTTTTTTTTTTTTTTTTTTGTCAATATACACTGTATATGATTATTATGGCCCGTCACCGACACCTCCCTCCCTCCTCCCTCTCTCCCCTCCCCCCCAAGAATGTCCTTTCCGTTTGCTTGTTGTAACAACTTCATGGAAGTATAGTTGTTATATCTTCTTCCCCACCCCACCCCCCTCCGGGTTTTTTTTTTTTTTTTTTTGTCAATATACACTGTATATGATTATTATGGCCCGTCACCGACACCTCCCTCCCTCCTCCCTCTCTCCCCTCCCCCCCAAGAATGTCCTTTCCGTTTGCTTGTTGTAACAACTTCATGGAAGTATAGTTGTTATATCTTCTTCCCCACCCCACCCCCCTCCGGTTTTTTTTTTTTTTTTTTTTTTTTTTTGTGTGTGTGTGTGTGTATGTGGGTGAATTAGTTTTACCGCAACATGACCTTCCTCATGGCTGAGATAGTTATGAACATCCTTCAGGGCTGCCAGGGCACACTGCCTGAAAAAGATAGAGAAAGAAACAGGGACGACCCCTATTCCCCAGGACTGGATTCTCTCTCTTTTTCTACATTATCCTCTATACCATATCTCATATATCTTACACTAAATTATTCATCTATTAAACATCTACATGGGGTGCTGTATGCTTTAGGCACCATGCTAAGCACAAAGGGGTCATACAGTTGAATGCGGCTCTGTACGTACAGTTTAGTGGCAGGTATAAAGTGACATATCCAGGAAAGGCTGAGTAGTGACGGAACCATAATATTAAGGGCTCCAACTCTTGAGCTAATGGAGCTCAAGCTGAACTAGTTTATGAAACTAGGTAGAGCCTGAGTATGTGGTCTGTGAAGTAAAAGGAATTCCTGGCATGGGTAACACTGCAAGCATAGGCATGACGGCGGCAATGTATTTATGCTTGCAGCAAAAATATCTTTCGTTATTACTCATTGCTTTGTTCTATGATGAGGGCAGGGATCAATAAATGAGACCCAGGCTCTGTTCTGGAAGTGCTCAGAGTCTTATAGAGGAAAGAGACCTAGAGGTTGAATTGATGAGACCGGAGAGACTAGAGTGGGCCAAGCTACTGAGACTCTTGTTTCATGCTAGACTGAGAATTTTCTGTTCTCTCCTGTCAGAAGTAGGAGACTGTTAAAGGTTTTTGAGCAGGTGATAGTTATGATTAGAAACAGGTTTTGGGCAGGATGGGGGAAGGTCATCCCAACCACCATTTGAGAATCTAGAGAATCTCTTCCTTGGCCCAGGTTGCTCTGCCTCACTCTCCCAATATCTGAACAAAGGTTTCTCTCTTCCAGAGGGCAGCACAGGTCCCTAAAATGTTGAGTACTTACTTCCTGATAAGTAGGGCTTCCATGTTGTCCGGGCGAAAGAATTCATAGTTCTTGTAGCTTACTGCCTCTCGTCGATACTGGCCTAAATTAAACACTGAAAGCAGGGAGCCCCAGTGAAGAGGTTGGGAAGATACCAGTGGCTAATAAATGTCCTTTCTGGGAGGGACCTCAGAGGTAGAAGAAGTATAATTTGTAGCTATAAAATTTGCTTATAAAGCTTCAAATTACAGCTACCAGCTCATTTATCCCTTACACAATCCTGCAAGGTAGGGAATCACCGTTCCTATTTTACGAATGAGGAAATTGAAGTTCAGAGAGAGGAAATAACTTTCACAATTATTAAATAGGGATCTGGGATTCAAACACAGGTCTGTTTGGCTCCAAAGCTGGTGGTCTTTCCACTATTCTACTTTATCATAAACTCCAACCCTTCAAATGCCTTACTCTACTAGAAAGACAATGAAACAGATCCAGGGAATAAAACCAATTACCAAGGGTCAAACAGTGAGTGAGCTGGTGTCAGATATATACTAGGTCTCCTGACTCCTAGTCCAATGTTATTTCATTTTTCTGTGTCATGAGGGAGAATCTAAATCTAAGTCTTTAGGCCATACTTTCCCACTTCTAATGATGAAAAACCAGAGAGAAGAGAAGGAGAGGAGGAGAAAGGGTATAAGCAGCCAAGGAGGTAATATTTCATTCATTCATCCAACAAATACTTTTTGATGCCTATTTTGTAAAGCAGGCTATGAGTTCTGGGTCTCAGAGATTAACCAGATTTTCTTGGTGTGGCTTTCAAGGAGCTTACAATCTAGCAGGCAGGACAGTGAGTAAACAAGTAAACAGAGAACTTCCACCTTGTTTAAGTGCTCCAATAGAGATAATATGGAGCCATGCAAAAGAGTGAGGGGGAAAGAAAGACTAATTCTACTTTGGGTGATCTGAGGAGGTTTCCTGGAGAAGGCGGCATTTGAACCAGGTCTTTTAAGGTAGGTGCCTTTTGGGCTGGCCTGTGGCTCACTCGGGAGAGTGTGGTGCTGATAATGTAGGTGCCTTTCACAGGCAGGTATGGGGAGTAGGAGTGGGGAACAAAGGCATTCCAGGTACAGGAACAGCTTGAGCAAAGGTATGGCATTGGCAGAAGGCAGAGCATGTTTGGGGATGGTGAGTCATCTATTATGGCTGAGGTCTGAGAGGCTAGAAGGGGATCAATTGCAGAGGGCCTTGAGTGACAGGCTAAGGAGCTTGGATTTAAACTTGAAAGCCAAGGGGACACTTGGAGGCACGGTCACCTTAGTGCTTTGAAATATGACTCTGGAGGCCTCTGTGAGACTCAAGTGTAAAGGAGCAGAGCAGACAGGAAGCAGAGAGAACAAAGCATAGACACACCCATGGGCCCCTACACTCAGCAGAGGCTCCTCAGAGCTTACAGTCATCCATGAAAGCTGCTCCTTCTCTCTTTCCTTTCTGCCAATGTCCTACTCCTCCCCTAGGACCAAGTTCAAATATACCCAATCTGGGAAGCTTTCACTGCCTTCCAGATGGTGATTCTCTCTGTGAGCCCCTCAGCACCTTGATCTAGAATTCCTAGGTGACAATAGGTATTCTTAAGCATCCCAGACAGGTTCAGAACTCTTCAAGGACAGGACATGAGTTTCATCCAGTTTTGCATCCCCAATGCCTAGCATGGATTTTGGCAAATGGAAAAGCATTGGAAAACTCTTCACCAGTGAATTAGATAAAGTAGATGAAGGGAAGGAAGAAACGGGAGAAAGAGAGGGGAAGACTTGAAGAGAGGGAGGAAAGGAGGGAAGAATGAATGAAGGGAAGGGGACAGATAGAATGTTGGGATGGGCAAGAGAAAGGAGAGGAAGAGAATGAAGAACAGGAGAGTACAGGGTTAATGTGGAACTCTCTTTTCTTCCCATCAGTAGAGCCATGTTTTAAACCTGGCACAGCGAGTGTCAAGCTCAGAATCAAAGAGACTTGGGTTCATATCCTCATTCTGTCACTTAATGGCAATGTGCCTTTAGATAAGGCACTTCCCTTCTTGGGCCTTAATTTCCTCAATTGTGAACTGGTGAAGAAATGATAATGCTAATAAAAGTAGTAATATTAATGTGGCAATAATGATGATGGTAATAAAAATAGTATGTTACTCACAGGTGGAGTTGGGCTCAAGAAAATGTAAAATTTATAAGCATGTAGTGGTAGTGGTGCTGGTAGCAGTAATAGTAGTAATGTTAGTAGTAGTAGTAGTAATCATAGCAATAGTGGTAATAATAATATTGGTAGTAGTAGTTCTAATCCTGATAATAGTGGTGATAAGGCATTTCTGGTGCTGAGGGCTCTGGCTTGCTACCTTACTCTGTTTTCAGCCAATGGTCTATGGGAGGCTGTAGAACAAAGGGTTTCAGAGACATACCTTTAGTTGGTGTTCCTATCCAATTGAGATAGCGTGTGAGCTTTGTGGAGATGTAGGTCTTGCCTCGAGCTGGTAAACCCACCATGATCACCATTGTTGGGGAATTGGTAAACTGGGGTATAGATGCTGGAAGACAAAGAGATCCTCAAAATCTTATTCCCAGATTCATATGATCTTCTGGTATCAGCTCAGTGATGTAGAGTTGGAAAGAGCATCTCTCCCATCATTACAAAAAGAAAAAAAAGCTGGAAAACTGAAAGTTAATGATTTCTCTTGAACTCTTCGGAAAACTGAGGTTGCAGTGCAAACAGCTAGCCCTAAACCTATAGAAACAGGCATCTGCAGGAAGCAACAGGACCCAGGCATTTGCTTACCTGGTGTAAATATCACTGAACAACATATAAGCTCATAAGAAGATTCAACTAAAAATTATTAATGAATTGCTAAAGGCTGGTTATGGGCTAGTGTGAGAATGTGAAACCAGTAAAGCTGTAGACATAGGCAGTTTTCCACATTTTTGCAGAGCTTTCCTTCAGGAATTCAAACAGGAGCGGACAGGGAATACTGAGAAGATTCCTGAGAAAGGTCTCCTGTAGTTCTGGCTTGAGGAGGGGAACAGAACAGTATCCATTGCTGAAATCCTGCCCAGACCATTTCCCCTATATTCCCTATGGAACAGAAACCTATTCAGGGGGAAAGAGAACAAAAACTGTCGCTTGAGAACACTGGTGGAAATTCACTGCAGCTGACAGAGCAGAATGGCCTACACCACTGGAACTCTGCCCAGACCAATCTGCCCTATCTCACCTGAGAGAAAAAAAAAAACAAAAAAAAAAAAACTCCTTAATCTGCAGAAGGAACAGCAACAGAAACTGAGGGTACTGGTGGAGAAACGGGAAAAAAGTGTTCTAACCCAGATGGGGCAGAAAAATGTGCTAGGCCCACCGTTACATTTGGAGGAGGGGCAGGAACACTTGTGAAGGTCACACCTCCAACATTCAGGGTAAGCCTCCTTAAAACTGAGACTTAATCAGAATATCATACATAGAATGTTCCTAGTCCCCTCTTCCCCACTACCAGGCTAAAAAACATCAGTAAAAATAACAGTGAAATACATCTACAAGAGATGTTAAAGATAGATTGTCTCCAGGGAGCACCACAAAAGGAAGAATCAAGGTAAGAAAAAAGTAGTCCGAAGAGACAAAACAATCATCAGGACCAGACTCAGTTATGAAACAGTTGTTCAAATTATCAGACAGGGAATTTAAAATATCTATGATTTATATGTTAAAGGCTCTATTGGAAAAGGCAATCATGCAAAATCAGGTAATTTCAGTAGGGGGATGGAAAGTGTAATAAAGACTCATTTGTAAATGCACGAGAAAAAACACAGTAACAGATCTGAAGAATGTCTTCAATGTGCTCATCAGTAGACTCCACACAGCTGAGAAATCTGAACCTGAAGATAGGTCAACAGAATTACACAAACTAAAATGCAGAGAGAATAAAAGAGTAACAAAAAGAAAACAGAACAAAACATTCAAGAACTGTGGTACAATATCAAACAGGGTAATATATGTGTACTTAGAATATGAGAAGGGGAAGAAAGAGAAAATGGGGCGGAAGGAATATCTGAAGACATAGTGGCCAAAATTTTCTAAAATTAGTAGTTGACACCAAACCATAGATCCAAGAAGCTCAGAAAAAACCAAGCAGGGTAAATACTAAAATCAAACAAACAAACAAAAAAACACACCCAGACACGTCAAATTCAAATTGCACAAAATCAGGACAAAAAAAATTTTGAAGGCACCCAGGAAGGAGGAGGTGGGTGGGGAACATCACACCTACAGAGGGACAAGGAGAAGAATTATACTAGATTTCTTATCAGAAACCACACAAGCAAGAAGATAGTGAAATAAAACCTTTAAAGTGTTGAAAGAAAAAGGAAGTCAATCCAGAATTCTAAATTCATCAAAAATATTCTTCAAAAATAAAGGCAAAATAAAGACAGTTTTAGACAAACAAAAATTTTCCTCAGACTGAGGAAATTCATCACCAGCAGACCTGCCTTATAAGAAATATCATAGGAAATTCTTTAGGCAGAAGGGATATAATACAGGTCAGAAAATTGGGTCTACATAATTAAAGAAAAAGTTTTGGAATAGGAATAAATAAAGGCAAAAATATAACTTTATTTTTCATATTCTTAATGGTTCTAAAATATAACCACTTAAAGTAATAATAATAACAATGTATTGTGTGTTTGTAACATATATAAAAGTGAAATGGAATACAACAATGACACAAGGAGTGGAGGAAGAAATTGGGAATATTCTGTTCCAAGGTATTTGCACTACATGTGAAGCAGTATAGTGTTATTTTAAGGTGAACCTAAATTATCTAAAAATGTAGATTATTAACTCTCAGGGGACAACTAGAGTTTAAAAAGAGGTGTATAAATTATAAATAAATACAGGAGATAAAATGGGATCATAAAAATGATCAGATAAGGTTCCGGTCAAGATGGCAGAATAGATGGTCCCCAGCATCACTCTCTCCCAGAAATCAATTTACAACTATATAAAAAAGCAGCAACAGCCAAACTGGGGCTGCTAGAGCTCAGGGGAAGAGGATGAGAGACCTATGGAGTGCATGAAGGTGGGAGAAGCCATGATGAGAGAAAGAAAAAACTGCTCTGACCATTTCATGCCATGGCCACTTTAAGGCTGGAGCTGCTGAGCACACAGCGTAGGAGTTGGCAAAAGACGCAACTGTGCCCTCTGGATGGAGTTGCTTGGAGGCAGCAGGGGAGAAGAGGACTTGGTGGCCCCCAGGCCAGCAAGACCACTAATAGGGTTCCCGTGGACCCGCACAGGAGTGAGGAGCCAGAACAACTGAAAAAATGTAGCCACTCAGAGGCTGGTGAGTCATCACAAGGGACTGGTGCATGGCCCATCCCACGGGAAGTGTTTGCAGCACGGGTGGTGGGAGAGATGGGCCCATCAGGAGAACACTGGAGCACAGCAAGGACAGCTGATCTGCACCCCAATCAGCATAGGAGCATTCAGAGGAAATTGGTCAGGAATATAGAATTGCATGGGGTGCAGTTTAATGAAAAGACTCAGGCCCAGATCACAGTTACTACACAACCCAGGTGCACCGAGTCTCTGAGTGCTGGAAGTACCCATAAAATCAACCATTATAACCTGTGCTGCACAAAAAGCCTTCCCTAGGGAAGAAGCAGCAAAGCAGCAATTTAGCTAACCCACAGAACTCAGGTACTGGTCCCAACAGGAAGTTACCCAATTTAGAAGTAAGCAAAGGACAAAAAATTTAGTTCTGTCCCAGACACACTGCCAGCACCTTGGGTCCGCCCAGGGACGTGAGGCTTGGAGCCAGGGACCAGACCCCACTCCCACAACCAGGCACACTGTGCCAGCACCTCAGGGCCCACCTGGGGACCTGAGGTATGGAGCCAGGGCCTGGACTCCCTCCCCTCAGCCACGTACACTGCGCCAGCACCTCAGAGCCCACCTGGGGACCTGAGGGATGGAGCCAGGGACTGGACCCCCCTCCTACAAATAGGCACACTGCACCAGCACCTTGGGACCTGCCTGGGGACCCAAGGGATGGAGCCAGGGACGGGACCCCCCCACAACCAGGCACACTGCCAGCGCCAAGGAGCATGCCAAAAACATCACCTACATGTGGGGGGCCCGTCACAGCCACCACAATAACCATGGCTGCTGTGAAAGTGGCTAGACGCCACAACCACCACACAGATGACCCGCCAGCCACTGTAGTGCATTGACACAAGGAGAGTCACCAGCAGAGATAAAGAAAAGAGGATGTGTCTCTCCACAAAGCCCATTCCAGAGTGACAGAAGAAGCCTCTGCTCTACGATAATATTGGGGAACCTGATCACACCTCTCAGCACTGGACAGATCATCTAGGCAACAAATCAACAGAGTAACCATTACAGAGAAGAAATCTAGGGTAATTAGAGGGGGGAGGGGGAGGGAGATGGGGTGAGATTGGACATGGGGCATAAAGAATAAGTATGATTTATAACAATATACATGCATGCTGTTAATATTGATTTGATCAACATATCTCAATGTTGAACCCCCAAAATATGTATAATCAGTTTTGATTCAATAAAAATTAAAAAAATAAAAATAAAAAATAAAAAAGGTCAAATAAAATTAGAAAAGGCAGAAAAAGAGGGTAAAAAGAAACAAAGATCAAATACAATGAATAGAAAACAGCAAGATGGTAGATTTTAATACAACTCTATCAATAATCACTTTAAATGTGAATTGCCTAAACACACCAATTAAAAACAGAGATTGTCATATTGGATAGAAAAGCAAGATCTAACTATATGCTGTCTACAAAACACATACAGCTGGGTCCAATCTTCTTTCATATCTCACTAACTCAAATACAGAATCTTGTTAGAATTCACAGACACCTATAGGAAAATTGAGAAGTAAATGTTAAGTAGATGGATCAGGGAAGAACAAGAGTTTGAAGTACCACCAAAACAGCTGAGAGTTTAACATTACTTTTTTCCCCTTCAGGATCCTGAACCTGAATTCAGTAAGGCATGAAACTCAGAGATGAACACTGCTTAGCAGACGAAGTGAGATGCAGGAGAAGCCTTGTAGTTTTGGCTTGAGGAATGGAAAAGAGCACTTGAGTTCAGAGAGAGTAAAGGAATTCCCCAAGATTTTTATTTACCTCTACTCCTTCTTTGGTTCCACAGTGGAGGTAGCAACACCAAAGGTGGCCCAGAAGCAAGAGTGGTCCAGAATAGGAGCCTCCAGGAATCAAAACTCTGGGGGATGAGGTCCTTCCTCTAGGTGGAGCCATGGTGTCAAGAGGACACAACTAAACTTCATACTAATTTTTCCTCTCTTCTCCAGCAACTCGTTTCTGAAAGTAGTATAACCATGACAGTGGGCAGTTTCTGAACAGAGGAGAAAAAATGGGACCCCAAGGAACTGGAAAGTACTGAAAAGAAAAGGGAGGGGGAAGAGTTTTGAAAAGCAACTGCATAAAGTTGATTTGAATCCCTGGGCTTACCTCTCTGACCTGTGAGTGCTTTGATGAAAATCTCAACTCATATGGAAAAAGACAATCAATAGATATGAATGATGAAATGAGACATTAGAATTATCTTAAATTATCTGTTACAAAAATGTTTGAATGAACAATAACAAATAATCTTGGAAAAAATTAAAAATAGGAAAACTAAGCAAAGAAATAGAAGATATAAACAAAAATCAAATGGACATTTTGAACTGAAAAATTCAATAAGTGAAATAAAAAATATCAGGAATGAAAAAAGAGATACAAACTTCAGAGATTTAAAAATGATAATAAGGGTATACAATAAATAATTTTAAGCACATAAATTTGATAGCACAGATGAAATGGACAAATTTCTCAAAAAGCACAAAGTGCCAAAACTCACTCAAAATGAAAAAGACAATCTGAATTCTTCTATAAATATTATGGAAATTTAATTTGTAATTTAAAATCTTCCCTCCAAAATCCCCAGGTCCAGATGGTTTCACTGGCAAAATTTATCATACATTTAAAGAAAAAATAGCACCAATTCTGTACAATCTCTTTAGGAAACTGGAAGACAGGAAAATACTTATCAGCTTATTTTGTGAGGTCAGTATTACCCTGACATCAAAACCAGAAAAAAGGTACAAAAAAAGAAAAATACAAATTAATATTCCTCATGAACATAAAAATCCTCAAAAAACATGCAAATCAAATTTGGCCATATATAAAACAAATAATTAGTACACCACAACCAAGCTTGATTTACCCCAGAAATACCAGACTGTTTCAATATATAAAAATCAATAAAAGCAATCCATCCTAAAGAAGTAAAACCCCATATTATATCAACAAATGTAAAAACATTTAACAAAATACAACACCCATCCATGATGAAAACTCTTGGCAAACTAGGAATAGAAGGGAGCTTCTTCAACCAGATAAAGTATATCTACAAAAAAACCTACAGTAACATCATACTTTATGTTGACTGGCTAAATGCTTTCTCCCTAATATCAGGAACAAGGCAAAGATGAATGGGTAAGAGTGGACACTCTTACGTATTCAACATAGTACTGAAATGCCTAGTCAATACTATAAGGCAAAAAAGGGAATAAAAGGCATACAGATTGTAAAGGAGGAAATAAAATTGTTCATGTTCACAGACAACATGATTGTCTATGTAAAAATCCCAAGGAATCTATATGAAACCCTCCTAGGGTTTAAGAACACTTAAAACTGAACAATAAAAGAGAAAATCTAATTTTTAGAGTTGGCAAAAGATCTGAACAAACATTTCACCAATGAAAATATACAGATGGCAAAGAAGCTTATTAAAAGATGCTCAATATCATCAATCATCAGGGAGATGCAAATTAAAAGTGCAATGAGATACGCTTTGAGACATAACTATTAAAATGGCTAAAATTAAATATGTAGGGCCGGCCCGGTGGTGCACTGGAGAGTGCGCCGCTTGGGAGTGCGGCAGCGCTCCCGCCGAGGGTTCGGATCCCATGTGGAGACCGGTTCCTCTCACTGGCTGAGCGCGGTGCGGGCGCAACACCGAGGGTTGCGATCCCGTTGCCGGTCCCCGGTACGGGCACGACACCGAGGGTTGCGATCCTGTTACCAGTCAGTAAAAAGGACAAAAAGGAAAAAAAAAAGATAAATAAAATTAAATATGTATATACTTATATGACAATACCAAATGCTGTAGAGGATGCAGAACAAAAGGAATTCTCATTCATTGCTAGTGGGAATGCAAAATGGTTCAGGCATTTTGCAAAACAGTTTGGTAGTTGCTTTTAAAATTTAACATACACTTGACATATGACACAGCATTTTCACTCCTGGGTATATATGAAAGTGAATTGAAAAACTATGTTGACACAAAAATGTATGTGAGAATGTTTACAGAACTTTATTTAAAAAATCACTAAAAACTGAAAACAACCAAGATATCCTTTCACTGGTGAGTGGACAAAAAACTGTGGCACACCATAAACTAGAATATCATTCAGCAATTAAGAGAACCATTGATTCACACAACTAAGATGAATTTCAAATGCCTTGCACTAAAAGAAAGAAGCCATACTCAAAAGCTGACATATGCTGTAATTCCTTTTTATGACATCCTGAAAAAGGCAAAATTATAGGAACAGAGAATATAGGTCAAGGGTTGGGGGAGGTCAGAGGGGTTGACTATAATGGGCTGACAAGAAATATTTTAGGGTGATGGAATTGTTCTGTATGGTACTGTGGAAGTGGATACCTAACTTTATATATTTGTAAAACCCCACAGAAATGAATTTTAATGTATTTAAGTTTGTAAAAATCAACTAAATTATCTCGGTAAACCAATATTGAAAGTGGTTAGTGATGAATAGATCTAACTACATTATAAGTGTATAGCATAACTTCACCAAATGCGGTGGAGAGAGAAAGCCTGAAATAAATAACTGCAGAAAATAGTGTTTTGACTGGATACTATAAAACTGACAACAGATTGTCTGTTATCTCTCCTAGATTTTCTTCAGTTTTTTAAAAGTCTTTTTTCTTTTTTCTGGTCCACCTGTGTTAATTCAAACAGCCTGTTTTTGAGGTTCGAAATACTCTCTTCTGCTTGTTCTAGCCTGTTGGTTAGACTCTCTGCTGTGTTTTTCATTTCGTTGAATGACTCCTTCAGCTCCACAAGCTCTGCTACATTCTTTTTCAGGGCATTGATTTCTTTGTATATTTCTTCTTTCAGGTCCTGTATATTTTTTCTCGTTTCATTGTGTTGTCTAACTGAGTTTTCTTGTATCTCATTTGATTTCCTTAGAATTGTTGCTCAAAATTCCTTGTCAGTCATTTCAAGGACTTCCTGTTCTATAGGATCTAGAGCTTGAGAGTTAGTATTTTCCTTTGGTGGTGATGTACTTTCTTGATTTTTCATATTTCTGGTATCTTTCCTTTGGTGTTTAGTCATTGTAGCAGGGGATATCACGGTCCACTCATTCCACCCTGATATCTGGCTTAGACCCTGAAGGGACTGCCCATTCTGAGCAGTGGGGACTAGCCTGGGCTGGGGGTCCCATGGAGCCTGCCTGATCTGGCATGGCTAACTTGGGACGTGCGGGACCAGTGGCTCTTGGGCCTCTCTGGGCAGCAGGAACTTGCCTGGGCTGGGGGTCCTGTGGTACCTGCCTGTTCTGGTGCAGCTGACTTGGGGCATGTGGGCTCGGCAGCTCCTGAAACTCTCATACACTATTGATGGGACTGTGAAATGGTGCAGCCTTTATGGAAAATGGTATGGAGGTTCCTCAAACAATTACAGGTAGATCTACCATATGACCCAGCTATTCCACTGCTGGGAATACACCCAGAGGAATGGAAATCATCATGCCAGAGGGATACCTGTACTCCTATGTTTATTGCAGCACTATTTACAATAGCCAAGAGTTGGAACCAGCCCAAATGTCTACCATCAGATGAGTGGATAAAGAAACTGTGGTATATCTACACAATGGAATACTACTCTGCTGTAAAAAAGAGTTGAAATACTACCATTTGCAACAACATGGATGGACTTAGAGAAAATTATACTAAGTGAAACAAGTGAGGCACAGAAAGAGAATACCACATTCTCACTTATTTGTGGGAGCTAACAATAAATAAATAAATAAATATACAAACAAATAAAGGGTGTGAGGGGGAAGAAGACACAACAATCACAACAATTCCTTGAACTTGTTAAGACAAGTGAACAGATGTGATGTACTGAGGAGGGATGGTAGAAAGGGAGGGGGGAAGGAGGAATGGGTAAAGGGACACAAAAATCAACTACAATGTACATTGAAAAGTTAAAATTAAAAAAAATATATAAAAAACTGATGACAGAAAATAACTGTGCACAGACACTGTACTCTAGTTGGTAAATTTGTTTCTCACAGAGGTGTGGGTTAACAATTCTGCAACCACCAGTATTGTAGGGTTGAACAGATAAATAAATAAATTGTAGATAATGGGAGGCAGGTATCTCACTGTCTGAAAAAGAAGCTAATAATAGCCAAGGGAGAAAGACTAAAATGATACCATGTATGATACCCTGTAGTGCTGGTTCAGGATCAGAAATATCAGTATCAAATCATGTTTATTTTAACATATATTTAGATAGATACCAAAATGTAGAGGTGTTAGTATGCACACAAATATTTTTTAGCTATGTCTGTTGAGAGAGTTAGAAGCAGTGACACCCTAGAAGTAACAAGCACATCTGGCACCCAGATCTTGGTTTCTAAGTACCATTTTTCAATTAAAGGAACCACGGATTCTTGGAAAAATGGCTGGGGCATCTTTGTAGTATGAAAAAGTAAGGAAGTGTTAAAAATATAAGGAGAACAAGAATACATCAAAAGGACAAAGGACAGGGGGAGAGAAGGATGAATAGTTGGAATACAGGGGATTCTTAGGGCAGTGAAACTACTCTGTATGATACTATACACTGATGGATACATGTCATTATAAACTTGGTCAAGCCCATAGAATGCATAACACCAGGAGTGAACCCAATGTAATGTAAACTACAAACTCTGGGTGATAATGATGTGTCAATGTAGGTTAGTCAGTTGTTACAAATGTAGCACTCTGGTGTGGGATATTGATAACAGGAGAGACTAAGCATGTGTGGGGTCAGGAGGTATATGAGAACTTTTGGTACCTTCTGCTCAATTTTGCTGCAAACCTAAAACTGCCTAAAAAATAAAGTCCACTTGAAAAAAATAAGGACACAGAAACCAATTTGAAAGAACTCCTAATGGCTAAAGCTGGAATAAGTTGACTAACAAAGTAAAAAAGTACAGTATTGAATTATAACCTAAAGAATAAAATAAATATTTATGAGTCCATACTGATATACATAAATAATTGATTAAATAAACAAAAGGGGAGGAATGGCAAAATCTTCTTTACAGAAGGATTCTAAATAATAGGTGTATATAAGGAATGAGGGAAACAGAAAATCACCATTAGAATACCACTATAATAATTGCTGCAGGCACAACTCAGTGATAAATGCTAAAATTAGTAAGTAAAACTTTAAGGAGAGTCTGAATATTTGCATAGGTTCAAAGAATTTTATTCAAATTATTATGGTAGTTTCAATATATTTCCCCAAATTATTTAATATTCTTCCCTCCAGGGGGCGGCACTCCCTCTCCTTGAGTGTGGGCTGGGCTTAGTGACTCACTTCCAAAGAGTAGAGTATGGAAAGGAAAAAAATAATAAACTGGCAGACTCCACTTAATCTGTGTTCATGGTTAATATCATCAGTAATAAATCACATTGATATCAATTTCCCCATGATTCTATGTGATAAGAAAGGCACTTCACCTCTCTGGTATTCTTCCTAAAACCCATAACTCCAGTCTAAACATGAGAAAATATCAGAAAATCCCAAATTGAGGGCCATTCCACAAAATGCCTGACCAAAATTATCAAGGTCATGAAAAATGAGGAAAGAAAAAAAATGCCATGGATTGGAGGATTCTAAGGATATATGACAATTAAACTCAACGTGTTATGCTGGATCAAATCCTGGAACATAAAAAAGAACATTAGTGGAAAAACTGAAGAAATCTGAATAAATTCTGTAGTTTAGTTAATAGTAATGTACCAGTGTTAATTTCTTAGTTTTGACAAATGTACCATGCTTATGAAAGTGGTAACAGTAGTGGAAACTGATTGAAGGGTATACAGAGTTCACTTCCTGAACTCTTTCCCCTCCTATCTAGGCCCTTCAGGTGGATAAAACTCTTCTTTCTCCCGCCAGCAAATCTTGTTCTTAGAAAAGGAGCTTATGACAGCCAGTCACATTCTCCCTAAGCTCTTCTGTAAACTTCCAGGTAATTTCAAGCAGTACAGTATCTTACTCAAATTGTATATGGTAGAAAAGATATGAGAGGTTTCCATTTCTGGAGGTATTTTGGACTAGATTTGTACAAAGCCCTTCCCAGTTAAAAAAAAAAAAACCCTAAAAATACTAGATTTCAAACAAATTAAGCATGGCTGAATTGGTGAAACAGTAATGGAAATCCTTGGGAGCCAGAAATGAGGGGAAAAATAGTACAAATCTGAAGAGATAAATAAGCACTAAGATCCATGTTTGCCCTGGTAGCCTGGAACAGTGCTTTACAAACTATGAATCATCATGACCCATCCATAGGCAATGGAAGCAATCTAGTGGATGCAACAGGAAGCACATAATATCACCCCTAAAGATCCCTACTTCTTGTTATTCAGTGAGTCTAGTGACTTGCTTTTAACCAAAAGAATATGGCAAAAGTGATGAGATACAATTTCTGAGATTTTATCACAAAAAGATTTTGGCCTCTACCAAATAAAACTTCTAGAAGTTAAAAACAAAAGCACTGAAATTCAAAAGTCTATGTATGGGTTAAGCAGCAAATTAAACAGAGGTGAAGAAGTAATTAGTGAACTGGAAGAAAAATATGAAGAAATTATATAAAATGTACCACAGGAATAAAAAGCTATTAGAAATATGAAATAGAGTGACGAAGTCTACCATGGGTCTAATTGCACTTCCAGAAGGGGAAGACAGAATGTGGGAGGAGCAATATCTGAATAAATTACATATGAGGGAATTTTTCAGAACTGATAAAAGATACCAGTCTTCAGGTTAGAGAAGCCCAACTTTACAAAAAAGTAAAGAGAGAGCATGCCCGGGGTCCTGAGGCAAAAGCCAAGGGCTGCCTCCTGCACCAGCAACCAGGCAAGCAATAGAGCATGCCCTGGGATCCTGAAGCAGGAGCCGAGGGCTGCTCCCCTACTGCCCACAACCAGGAAAGGAGCACACTGGAAATGCCACTTCCTCACAGGCGACCCACCACAGCCACTGCCATAGCCACAGCTACCACAAAACTGGCTCAATGCCACAGCCACCATGCAGGTGGCCCACCAGACACTTGACTAAATTGACGCAAGGAGAGTCACCAGTAGAAAACAGAAAAAATAAGAGGACATATATTTTTATCTCAAAATACTGCAATTATCCTGTGATTCTTCTTTTTACACATTTTTTATTTAGGAGAGTGTTGTTTAATTTCCACACATTTTTTAATTTTCTAAATTACCTTCTGTTATTGTGGTCAGAACAGAATATGATCTTAGTCTTCTTAAATGTATTAAGATTTGCTTTATGGTCCGCCCCCCCCCAAAATAAAGATGCCATTTAAAAAAATCATAACATAATTGCAGAACACTAAAGCCAAACAGATAATAAAAGGAGTCAGAGAGAAAAGACAGACTACCTAACAAGAGTAACAATTAGACTTGCACTTGATTTCTCAACAGTAACAATGAAAACCAGGAAAATGGAATAATATCATTAAAGTTCTGTGAGAAAACAACTATTAACTAAGAATTGTATACTCAGAAAAAACTCTCTTCAAGAATGAAATTGTAATAAACATATTTCCAGGCAAGCAACTTGGAGAGAATTTATTACCAACAGACCCTCAATAAGAGGGGTTCTGTGGTATGTACTTCAGGAAGAAAAAAAATAGTCAAAGAAGGAAGGGCTAAGAGGCAAGAAAGGATGTGATCAAGTAAAATGGCAAACGTGGGTAAAAAACCAAGCCAGCATTGACTTGAGAAACAACAATAAAAATAACTAATTTCTGGATTTATAAAACAACCAAGGGACTTCCAATTTCAGTTCCAAGAGCCTGGAAGGTGTCACTTTCATCCTCACAACAAGAAAAATTTGGTCAAACTGAAAATCAATTACTTTTCTCGGACCCATCTGAGAACTGAAGTCATAGAGAAAATTGCCACCCTGAAACCTGAAGAGTTAGGCACTTTCAGAGAGAGACACCATCTGAGATTTGCTTACCTGGAGCAGAAGACACTGAATGACAGAAGCTAGTAGGAATACCTAAATAGTAATTCTGACACACTGCTGGAGTCTGAGTGTGTACTAGCACGAGAGTGAGAAGCTTCCTGGAGGCTGCAACCTTAGGGGTATCCACACTTTCACACTATTTTATCTCAGGATCACCACAAGGTTTTCACAGAAAGAATACAAGAAAGTTCCCCAAGTGACATTGGCTGGAGGAGGGCAAGAACCCATCCGAGGCTCTTTTCTCTAACAAAGGCCTGAGTTCCAGAAGAAATAACTTTGCAATTTTTTAGTTTTATAACATGGGGAGGAAAAGAAATCTGTCCCAAACCAGCCCACTTCAGCCTTCGTGTCTCGCCTAACAAAAAAAGGTAAAACCATAATCAATAGGAGCGAGAGCTTCAAGAAAATAGATTGGGAATGCTATAGCAAGGGAGTCTCGAGATGCAGGCTCACTGTGCAATCCAAAGACTAAAATTTAATTTAACCAGAGGACTAGAGAACAGCCCTCTTTCCTCACACCCTGACAGTGTGTTATTTAGCCTCCCGTAATAATGATACTGACTACAGCTGGGAGAGGTGCAAGAGAGAGACTCTTCAATGGGAAGCCCAAAAGCAAAGAGGGGAGACAAGAAGGTCACTAGAGAAATTTGAAACCTCTGGTACCTATAACTACAACCAGCTGCCAAAAAAGCTAAGACAAAGAGAAAATTCTGAAGGAAGCTATAAAGGGGGTGGGGAGAGACACCTTACCTATGGGGAACAGTGATAAGAATTACAGAATACCATGGAAGCAAGAAGACAGTGGAGTAAAATCTTTTACATGTTGAAAGAAAAAATTGTCTACCCCAGAATTTCATATGACTTTTTTTTTTTCCTTTTTGTCTTTTTTCGTGACCGGTAACGGGATCGCAACCCTCAGTGTCGCGCCCGTACCGTGACCGGCAACGGGATTGCAACCCTCGGTGTCGCGCCCGCACCACGCTCAACCAGTGAGCGGACTGGTCTCTATATGGGATCCGAACCCTCGGCGGGAGCGCCGCTGCACTCCCAAGCGCCGCACTCTACTGAGTGCACCACCGGGCCGGCCCTCATATGACTTTCAAAAAGCAACACCAAAGGGTTCATACTGCAGAGAAATATCCTTCACTAAAATAGCTGGGCCAAGTCACAAAGCAAAGAGTTATATTGGAGTAAGGAAATGACACAAGAAGGTAATTCAAACCCACAGGAACAAATGAAGAGAACAAGACAGTATATATAAAAAAGTTTATAAATATATATATGCACTCATTTTCCTCAGCTTCTTTAAAACATAAAATTATATAAAATAATTATAACAATCTATTGTTGAGTTTTTAGCATATACATATATAATATGTATAAAATAATAGCACAAAAAAGAGAAGGTGGAATAGAGCTATATAGAAGTAACATTTCCATATCTAATTGTAATTAAATTAGTATAAATCTGTAGACTATGATAGTTATAATGTATATGAAAATCCCTAGAGCAAACACTAAAAAAACCCTCAAAAATATATTACAAAAAAATCATCAAATGAATTGAAATGTTAAATTATAAAATATTCACTTATTTTATATCTACTGCAAAAGAAAGCAGTAAATAGAGGGAAAAAAAGCCATGAGCTATGTGGAAAAGTAAATAAAAATGGCACATTTAATCCAACTGTAACAATAATAATATTAAATCAGAATGGATTAATCCATCCAATCAAAAGCCAGAGAATGCTGACCGGATTTAAGAAAAAACACAAGATCCAACTGTGTTTGCCTATAGAAGATACACTTTAGATTTGAAGATGCACATAGGTTGAAAGTAAATGAATTTAAGTAACACATCATGCAAACGGCAACACAAGAAAGTTGGAGTGGCAATACTAATAGACAAAATTGATGTTTAAAAAAATACTACTGGAGATATATAGAGACATTTTATAATGACAGAGGGGTTAATTAATATTGCATTTATAATTATATATGCCTAACAACAGAGCCCCAAAATACATGGAGCAAAAACTGAGAATTGAAGGAAGAAATAGACAATCCAATGACAATAGTTGGAGACTTCAATGATGGATAAAATAACTACACAGGATATCAACAGGGAAATAGAAGACTTCAACACAAACTAGTCCTAACAAACATCTGCAAAACACTCCACCCCAAAACAGCAGAATACACATTCTTCCCAAGTGCACATCAAACATTCTCCAGGATAGAGCACATTCTAGGCATTACTACTGACCTTACAGAAATGAAAAGAATTATAGCTAAGATATAAAACCAACCTAAATGTCCATTGATGGATGACTGAAGAAAGAAAATGTATATATACACAATGAAATACTACTCAGCCATGAAAAGGAATGAAATTCTGCCATTCGCAGCAACATGAATGAACTTGGAGAAAATTATGTTAAATGAAATAAGCTTGCCTTGGATTGAGTGTCTCCCCAAATCATGACATCCATGTGACAGTGTTAAGTAGGAGGGAGATCCTATTATGGTAATTGAAAGGTGGGGGCTTGAAGAGGTGATTAGATTGTAGGACTATGCCATAGTGAATGGATTAATAATTGTAGTCAGGGGCGTGGTTCTGAGGGCTTTAAAAGGAGAGTGCATGAAGAATCCTCTCTCTCTCTCTCTGCTCCAGCATTCTCACCATGTGACACCCTGAATTGCTGTGGAGTCTCCTCACCAGGTGTGTTTCCTGGACTTTGAACTTCCCAGCCTCCAAAACTGTAAGCAATAAATTTCGTTTTCTTTATAAATCACCCAGTTCCAAGTATTTTGTTACAGAAATGGACTAATACAAAGCTAATACTAATACAAAGCTAAATACTAATACTTTCTGTGCTGCCACCACTGCCCGAGGATCATATGCACCAAAGTGCAGATGAAAAAACAAGTAGCAATTAGACAGGAGAAGAATGGCATTGAAACAGATTTCCAGCAACAAGTGCTTTGGGGAATTGCAGAAAGTTTTGGAACATGACAGTGTGGAACTGAACTGCAAAATGGAATTTTCTGTCTACTTACCATGAAAGGCAGAAACTGGAAAGTGCCCTGCAGTATATTGGCTGTCTGGTATAACTTGCACAGAAAAAAATTTCATTTGAAAATCTGGTTGTCATCAAGCTGCCTCAGAACATGGCCTTGTCATCATTGCTCCAGATACCAGCCCTCATGGCTGCAATATTAAAGAAGATGAGAAGAGCTGGGACTTTGGCACCAGTGCTGGGTTTTATGTTGATGCTGCTGAAGATCCTTAGAAAACTAACTACAGAATGTACTCTTATGTAACAGAGGAGCTTCCCCAACTCATAAATCAGCATTTAAATAGACATCCTTCAAAGGATGTCTATTTTTGGCAACTCCATGGGAGGCCATGGAGCTCTGAATTGTGATTTGGAAAATCCTGGAAAATACAAATCTGTGTCAGCATTTGTACCAATTTGCAATCTGGTGCTTTGCCCTTAGGCAAAAATGTATTTAGTGGATATTTGGGTACAGATCAAAGTAAATGGAAGGCTTATGATGCCACCCATCTCATGAAATCCTATCCAGGTTCGCAAATGGACATACTGATTGATCAAGGAAAAGACCAGTTTCTTTCAGATGGCCAGTTACTTCCTGATAACTTCATAGCTACTTCTACAGAAAAGAAAATCACCATTGCTTCCAGATTACAAGAAGGTTATGATCATAGCTACTACTTCATTTCAACCTTTATTACTGGTCACATCAGACATCATGCAAAACACCTGAACACAAGAAAAACTTCAGGTAACAGAATCTCTTCTTCATTATAAAAGTTGTAATAAACAGAATTGCTGAGAAAAAGATATTTCAAAACATTGGATTTCATGATGCTAAAAAGGCTTTATTCTGTTGTTGAGTCACCTTCTGAATATAAACCTAAGAAAAGGAAAGAAAAAAAAAAAGAAATAAGCCAGGCACAGAAAGAGAAATACCACATGTCCTCACTCATAAGTGGGAGCTAGAAAATAAACCAACAAAGACAAAAAAAGACAGAAAAAGACAGAAACAAAGAAACAAAGAAAAAAAGAAAATGAGAACTACAAACCACTACTGAAAGACATTAAAGAAGACACAAAAATATAGAAAGGCATTCCATGCTCTTGGATTGGAAGAATTAACATTGTGAAAATGTCCATACTACACTAAGCAATTTACAGATTCAAATCAATGCAATTCCCATCGAAATAACAATGACATTCTTCACAGAAATAGAAAAAAACAATCCTAACATTCCTGTGGAATAACAAAGGACCCCGAATAGCCAAAGGAATCCTGACCAAAAGTAAATAAAGAAGTAAAGAAATAATTAAAGAAAGAAAGAAAGAAAGAAAGAAAGAAAGAAAGAAAGAAAGAAAGAAAGAAAGCAAGCAAGCAAGCAAGCAAGCAAGCAAGCAAGCAAGCAGGAGGCATAACACTACCTGACTTCAAATTATACTACAAAGCTATAGTAACCAAAACAGCATGGTACTGGCCATAAAAATAGACACCCAGACCAGTGGAACAGAATAGAGAATATGGAAATCAGCCCACAGATCCACAACTAATTGATATTTGACAACGGCAACAAAAACACACATTGGGGAAAATTGGACATGCACATGCAGAAAAATGAACCTGGACCTGTACCTCTCACCATACACCAAAATCAACTCAAAACAGTTTAAAGACTTAAATATGAGACCTGAAACCATAAAATTACTAAAGGAAAATATAAGGGATACAGGTAATAGGACTGGGCAAAGATTTATGAATAAGACTCCAAAAGCACAAGCAACAAAAGAAAAAATAAATAAATGGGGTTATATCAAACTAAAAAGCTTCTGCACAGCAAAGGAAACAATCAACAGAGCAGAAAGACAACCTATGGAATGGGAGAAAATATTTGCACTCTGTACATCCCACAAGGGATTAATATCCAGAATATACAAAGAACTCAAACAACTATATGGTAAAAATATAATCCATTTTTAAAAAATGGGCAAAGGAGATGAATAGACACTTTTCAAAGGAAGACATACAAATGGCCAACAGGTACATGAAAAAATGCTCAGCATCAGTAGTCATCAGAGAAATGCAAATCAAAACCACATTGAGATATCATCTCACCCCAGTTAGACCAGCCATTATTAAAAAGACCAAGAATGGGGCCGGCCCGGTGGCGCACTGGATAGTGCGCCGCTTGGGAAGCGCGGCGGCAAAAAAAAAAAAAAAAAAAAAGACCAAGAATAACAAATGCTGGCGAGGATGCAAGGAAAGGTGAACTCTTCTACACTGCTGGTGGGACTATTAATTAGCACAGCCACTATGGAAAACAGTATGGACATTTTCAAAAAACTACAGATAGGTCTATCATATGATCCAGCAATCCCATGTCTAGGTATATACACAGAGGAATGGAAATCATTATGCTGAAGGGATAACTACACTCCCATGTTCATTGCAGCTCTATAATAGCCGATATGAAACTAATCCAAATGTCTATTGACGGACGGCTGGATAAGGAAAATGTGGTACATATGGACTGTGGAATACTACTGTGTCATAAAAAAGAATGAAATTTTGTCATTTGCAGCAACATGGATGAACTTGGAGAAAATTATGTTGAGTGAAATAAGCCAGGCACAGAGGGAGAAATACCACATGCCCTCACTCATAAGTGGGAGCTAAGAGAGAAAGAAGGAAGGAAAGACCACAGTGGAGTGTTGGACTTGCTGAGGGAGAGAACATACCTAGGGCTGCAGGGTATGGTGAGGGAGGGGGTGAAGGGAAGGGAGGTAGGGGATTAATTAGGTGGGTGACATGGGGAACAATCACAATTTGTGGTAATGGGCATGCTGATAGTATTGATCTGTCCATCACATCTTGGGCACGGGTGGTGACAGTCAACTTTGTACGCCATGAATATTCATAACCAATAAGAAAAGAAAGAAAGAAAGAACAATCACAATAACACATTGAACTTTCAGAAGGAGAGAACAGAACTGTGGTTATTAGGGGGACAAGGTGGAGGGAGAGGGATTAGGGAGCAATTGACTAATGAACACAAAGAATGATTACATTTTGCAATGATGAATATGATAATTATCCTGATTTGATCATCACATATTGTACACAAATACTGATAGTCAACTGTACCCCACAAACATGTATAATCAATTATGTTCCAATAAAAAAAGGATTATAAGGGAATACTATGAACAACTGTATGTCAACACAATCAATGACTTAGATGAAATAGGTGAATTATTAGAATGATAAAACTCCCAAAACTGACTCAAAAAGAAAAGAAATCTGAACAGATCTGTAACAAGTAAAGAGACTGAATAAACAAAGAAAATAGTTGCCACAAAAAAGAAAAAGATCTGGATTAGATGATTTCACTGATGAATTCTACCAAACATTTAAAGAATTAATACCAATTCTTCAAAAGCTCTTTCAAAAAATAGAAGAAAAGGGAACACTACCCAACTCATTCCAAGGCCAGTATTTCTGTGCTATCGAAGCCAGACAAAGATTTCAGAAGAAAAGACAATTATAGACCAATATCTTTTATAAATATAGATGCAACTATCCCCAACAAAATACTAGCAAATTGGACCTAGCAAAGTATAAAAAGGATTATACACCATGATCAAGTCATATTTATCACTGGAATGAAAGGTTGATTTAACCTCTGAAAATCAATTAATGCAATATAGCAGATCAATAAAATAAAGGCCACCCCCCCACAATCTTCCCAATAGACATAAAAAAAGCATTTGAAAAATTAAATACTCCATGATAAAACCATGCAACTAGGAATGGAAGACAATGTCCTCAACCTGATGAAGGACATCAATGAAAAACCCACAGGTAATATCACACTTAATGGTGAAAGATTGTTTTCCCCCTACTATCAGGCACAAGAGAAGGATGTTACTTTTTACCTCATCTTTTCAACATTCTGCTAGAGATTCTATCCAGGGTAATTAGGCAAGAAAAGAAAATAAAAGACATCCAGATTGGAAAGAAAGAAATAAAACGATCTCTATTAGCAGATGACATAATAGAAAAATCCAAGGAATGCACTAAAAAAATCGATTACAGCTGATAAATGAGTCCAGATACATTGCAGGGTACAAGATCAATATATTGAAATCAATTAAATTTTTATAAAGTAGCAATGAGCAAACAAAATGAAATTAAGAAAAACAATTCCATTTGCAATAGCATCAAAACAGTAAAATACTAAAATGATACCTAAAAGGAATGTAAAACTTATACTCTGAAATCTACAAAACAGTGTTGAAGGAAATTAAAGACCTAAATAAATGGAACAACACCCCATGTTCAGGGACCTAAGACTTAACGTTGTTAAGATGGCAATACTTTGCAACGGATATACAGATTCAATGCAGCCCCCATCAAAGTCCCAGCTGAATTCTTTGCAGAAATTGACAAACTAGAACCAGAGTACTCCCTGGGTCCTTGGGAAGAGCCAGGGCAGCCCCCTCTACCCAGAAGTGGGCCAGAAACAGAGCACCTCCCAGAAACAGGCAGGGAGCACACGGAAAAAAACACTTCCTTGCAGGTGGCCCCCCACAGCTACCATCACAGCCACCACCAACCATGGTTGCTGCAAAAGTGGCTTGACACCACAGTAGTAGCCACAGCTACTGTGCAGGCTGCCCGTCAGACACTCACCACTAGAGACTAGAAAAAGAAGGTGTCTGTCTCCTCAAAGCCCATTCCAGCATAGTAGAGCAACTGCTCTATTTCCCTGCTTTATTTCTGATTTTAGTAATTTCTGTCTTCTTTTTTTTCACTGTCAGTCTGTGTTGGGAAACTATAAGAAAATGGTCAGGGCCTCTCAGATGTTCAGAATCTTACCAAGCATTTGCTGTGAATAGGTTGTGTGTGGGTGGAGCTAGTGCGCCTGCGCAGCCCTACCACCTTGGCTGGTGTTCTACTGCCTTGGGCCGGCCCCAGCACAGGAGCAGCCATGCATTTCCAACCTACGGCTTCCAGGGACCTGTTTGCTAGTTACCTAGTTCATAGGCCTGCGTGTGAGGGGTCTGGGGACCCAGGCTGGCGTGTGAAGGGATCTGGTGACCCAGCCTGGCCTGTGAGGGGTCTGGGGACCCAGCCTGGTGTGTGAAGGGTTTGTGACCCAGTCTGTTAACGGGCTTGAGGGGTCTGTGAGCTCCAGACCCATCCCTAGCTCGACAATTGGCCCAGTCAGGGCAGGATTATGGACAGGTAAAAGAGCCCAACAACTGGTGTAGTCCTGTAGCTTTACAGTCTAGATAAATGTTTGTAAATTTTGTTGATCTTTATATAGAAGCAAAGCAAAAAAAAAAAAAAAAAAAAAAAAAATACTACCAAGCAGTCTACTTAGCAACTTTGATGTAAATATTTTAATCGAACATCAACTTTACATAATTCTTTTAGGGTATAATGATCTTTATATAAATTGTGTAATTTGTTGTGTAACTATCATTCACTTTCTTTGACTGACTTTGTTATGGGAGATTAAAATCAAGCTCAAAAATCATTTCTCATTATGATCTAAGTTTTTTCCCATACTTTATTTCTTTTCTGCATCTCTTCTCCTATGACAGTTTTGAATTTTCTAAATCACATAGTTAAGAACATTTTTGTTTTCAAAAGTTCCTCATAACACGTTTCTATATTAATAAATAAATAAATAAGTAAATAAATAAATAAATAAACTTTACTTTGCAAAAATAAAAGAGAAATCGACAAATTGATTCCAAAATTTATATGACAATTCAAGGGGCTTAGAGTAGCCAAAATGATCTTGAAAACAATCTGAAAAAGAACAAAGTTGGAGGACTCACTTCCCTGTTTCAAAATTTACTAAAAACTATAGTAATCAAGACTGTGTGGTACTGGCATAAGGATAGACATATAAGGCAATGGAATAGAACTGAGAACCCAGAAATAAACCCTTACGTTAATGGTCACCTGATTTTCATCAAGGATGCCAAGACAACTCAGTGCAGAAAAGAATCTTTTCAAAATATGCTACTGAGACATCTGAATATCCACATACAAAAAGAATGAAGTTGGATTCCCGTCTCACACAATATGCCAAAATTAACTCAGAGTGGATCAAAGACCTAAATGTAAGAGCTAAAACTATAAAACTCTTAAAAGAAAACGTAGGCATAAATCTTTGTGACCTTGGATGCTACAAGATGGATTAACCTTGGAACATTATGCCCAATGAAAGGAGCCAGATATTGTATGATTCCATTTATATGAAATGTCCAGAATAGGCAAATCTGTAAAGACCAAAAGTAGGTTAGCAGTTTCTGGGGGCTCATGGGAGAGGGGAGTCGGGAGTCCCTCTAAAGGGTATGGCGTTTCTTTTTGGCATAATAAAAATGTTCGGAAAGGGCCGGCCCGGTGGCGCACTGCTATAGTGCGCCGCTTGGGAAGCGCGGCGGCGCTCCCGCCGAGGGTTTGGATCCCACA
>NW_007729839.1:167781-212906 GCF_000696425.1 Galeopterus variegatus
CGCAAACAGGCCGGTTCCCGCTCACTGGGTGGGGGGGGCGCGGGAGCAACACCGAGGGTTGCGATCCCGTTGCTGGTCCCGGTCCGGTACGGGGGCGACACTGAGGGTTGCAATCCGTTGCCGGACACGGAAAAAGACAAAAAGGAAAAAAAAAATGTTCGGAAATTAGTGGTGATGGTTGCACAACCATATGAATGTACTAAAAACCACTGCCTTGTACACTTCAAAATGGTGAATTTTACATTATGTGAAATAAATCTCTAACAAAAACAATTTTTTAAAAAGTATAGGAAAATATGAGGGTACTTTAGAAAGTTCGTAGAAAAATAGAATTTAAAGATTATGCAAATCTTTCCATGAACTTTTTGAAGATTCCTTGCATATACCAGGTGAATACTAAGCTAAATAAAGCTAATGTAGGTATTTAATATCAGGAAAAAATTGATTGTAGGGCAAAAATGCCAATGATACCAGATTACCAGATATTACCAGAGATAATTTGCTTACACACTGATAAAACATTCAATTTCCCAGGAAGATATAGAAATTCTAAATTTGTTTGTAACTTTCAAAATTGACAGAATTACATAGACACATTAACAAATTTTCCATGTCAACAGGCAGCTAAAACTCCGGTAGAATATAGAACATTTGAGCCAGATTAATAAACATGACTTAACTGAGGTATATACTACACTAAGTACAACTGTAAAATGCACATTTTTTTCAAGTGCTCATGAAACATTTACCAAAATTGAGCATATATTGGTCCATAAAGCAAATATCAACAGATTTCAATCATACAAAGTTTGCTCCTCCACTGGAAATGGCAAGGGCACTGATCTATCAAAACAGAAGCTGGCACCAAGTACTGGAGGCCTCCTGCTGTGCCAGGCATTAACCCTTTAGTTGCTAGCTGATAATCAGTAGGTCCCATCAGTCCAGGGAAAGGGACTAGGATGGCCAGGGCAACCGGTAGAGTGACTAAGAAAGCTCAGGGCAGTTTTCAAATGGTCTTTATCAAATGGTCTGAAAAAAATATTTAAATTCCTATGGCCATACAATTATGCATCTGTGGAATATCAGCCCTGCTTAGTAGGACATCAGATGCAGATATTAGAAAATAAGAAAGTCTGAAAATTAATGAGCTGAGCATCCAACTTTTGAAGCTAAAAGAAAAAAAAAAAAAACCCACAGAATAAACCCAAATAAAGTGGAAGAAATGGAATAATAAGAAAAACAGTTAGACAGAAAATAAAGATATAACAGAAAGGATCAAAAAGCCAAAAGTTGATTCTTTTAGAAGAATTGTAATAGTGACAAACTTCTGGCAAGATTAATCAAGGGGAAAAAAGAAGGTACAAATAGACAATGTTAGAACAAAAGAGAGAATATAACTGCAAATGCAACAGAGATGTAAAAGATACAAAGATAAGAACTTTATACTTATATATAAGAACTTTTATATATAAGTTTGAAAACTGATATGAAATAAAAACGTCCTAGAAAACCATAACTTAACAAAACTGACTTAAATAGAAATAACAAACTGGAATAATTCTATAACTGTTAAATAAATGTATAGGTGAAAATTTCAAAGGAGTAACCAGGCCCAGATGGTTTTACCCGGAAATTCTGCCAAATATTGCTATACAGATAGTTCCTTGGACAACCTCTGTCAGAGAACAGAATGAAAGGAAATAGTTCCCATCTTATTTTATGAGGTTAGTATAACCTTAACACCAAAATCAGACAAGGACAACACAAGAATGGAAAAATTACAGGCCAATCTCATTCCTCAACAAAATGCTAAAATCCTAAACAAAATATTATTGAACCAAATCCAGAAGTTTTTATTTACCCCAGGACTGCAAGATTAGTTCAACACAAGAAAAACTCTAATGTAATGTACCACATTAACAGGTTAAAATAGAAAAACAACATGTCATCCCAGCAGATACAGAAAACATGTTTAATAAAAGTCAACATCCATTCATCTTCTAAAAATTATATTGGCAAACTAGGAATAAACAGGAACTTCCTTAAGCTGTTAAATAATATCTACCAAAAAACTACAGCAAATTTACTCAATGATGAAACTTTAAAAGCACTCTCTTTAAAATCAAGATTATCTAAAAATGAAAAAGGGAGAGGGGAAGAAGGTTAATGGCCACAAAGAATGACTATGGATTGCAGTGATGTATAAGCAAACTATCCTGATTTGACCATCACATATTGTACACAAGTGTTGACAGTCAACTTTGTACCTAAAAATATGTAGAGTCAATTATGTTTCAATTAAATAAATAAATAAATAAAGATTAACATAAGAATGCACACTATTAACATTTCTATTAAACATTGTACTGTACATTGTGTGTGCACACGCATGTGTGCGTACGTGTGTTGAAGTTGAAGGTGGGAGGTCTTAGCAGTATAGTAATATAAGAAGAATAGAATTTAAAAAATAAGGATTGGAGGGGGGAAATAAAAGCCATCATTTATATGCAAATTATCAAAACTAATAAGAAAATTTAGCAGGTTTAATAGTAAAAATTCATTACACAAAAACCAATTATATTTATATAAATTAGCAACAAACTGCCATAAAATCTAATTTTCTAAAAATGTTTATTGTTCTGGCCATCACATCTTGGGTACAAGTGGTGATGGTCAGCTTTGTACCCCATGATTATGCATAACCAATAAAAACAAAACAAAACAAATTTTTTAAAAAAGGTACTGTGTACAATATTAACAACAAAAAAGCAAAAATATCTTACAATGGTGTGCAAGCTCTTTATAGATTAAATTGTAAAACTTCACTGAAATAACATGAAAAAAAGTCTAAGTACATACAAAGAGAGACGTACCATGTTTAGGGAATACCCAATATCACAAAGATGTTAATTCCTCTCAAGTTGATCTACAGATTGAATGTAATTCCAATCAAAATTCCCAAAGTTTTAACTGTGTGTGTGTGTGTGTGTGTGTGCACATGTAACTTGAAAATCTGATTCCAAAATTTATGGGGAAGAGCAATGGGCCAAGAATAGCCAAGACACACTGTAAGAAGGACAAAATGGAGGGACTTGTTCTACCAAGATAAATGTACAAAGATATTCAATTGCACTATTGTTCATAACCAAAAACTAGAAACTACCTTAATGCTCATCAGCAGTAAGATGAATAAATAAACTGTGGGATATTCACAAAATGCAATATTATATACATCAAGGAGGATAAACAAGCTACAACTGCATGTAACAATAATATGGATGGCTTGCAAAAATATGTATTACACAGCTATTCAAGCACTTTATGCATGTTAACATATTTAATCCTCAGAACAGTATCACTTAGTGATTTTGTGTCTTCTAGAGAGGATGGTCCAAGTAAAAGGGGACCATTTCCAGGTTCATTTCAGACCTTTCTAGAGCCTGGCCTCCCCAGCCCAGGAGGTGAGGAAGACATTGCTCAAGGCAGGACTTGGCAACCACTATGTAAGTTTTTTGCATCTGTGGTCTGAAGAAATCCAGTCAATCATTAATGATTGACCATCTTGTGCACACAGAGCCCCATTCTTGGCTATGGTGAGCGGTAGGGTGGAATTAGCATAGTGACCATTTACTGAGCATCTGCAACGTGCCAGGCTCAAGGCTTGATTCTGGAGATATGCTGGTTAGTAAGACAACACAGTCACTTTCTTGTTTAAATAATAATAATTACTAACATTTACTGAGTGCATACTATGTGCTTCTAAGCACTTTACATGCTTAAGCTCATCTAAGCTTCACAACAACACTATTATTCATTTCATTTTACAGGCAAGGAAATGGAAGCACAGAGAGGTTAAGAGACTTGTCCAAGGTCACAGAAGAAGGAGGTGGCAGAGCTAGAACTCAAATCTAGGCAGTCTGGATCCAGACCCTCTGATTGAATGAATCACCCGAATAAGACTTGGTGGTAGATATTAATCCTGTTTTTCAGCTGAGGAAAGTGAAGCTCAGAACTAAAGTATGCACATATTTATTTTGCATCTTCTATGTGACAGAGACTATATTAGGTGATATATATATATATTATTGCTCCATCTTGAAAGACAGAGTTCCTAGGAATATAAGGGTTCTGACCCTGGAGGAACCACATATGCGGAGAGTGGCTTGCTTGCTTTTCAGCTAACCCCACCAGCCACTTGGAAGGGACCAAGAGTAGCTGGGTGGGTGGGGATGGGAAGTAGCTCTCAGTCTCATTCAGGCTCCTAGATCTCTAGGTGAGTGCAAGAAACTGCTGGTGGAGAGGGAAGAGAGGAGAACAGGAGGCTGTTTTTTTTTTTTTTTTCTTTCCTTTCTTCCTCTATCTGTAGTGTACATCCTGCACACTATATTTAATATCCTACATCTTCCTGGATCTTCTAAGCAAGTACTGCTCTCCCAAGAGCCCTGAGCCTGGACCTCCTCTAGCATTAGCAGAGTGGAAGCTTGGTCAGCTGGTCCTTGGGATACCTGGGTTCCACAGTCCACAGCTGCCTTAACTTTATCCACCTTATGGCTCCTCAGGCCATAATCCTTAAGCTGGAAGCACCTTGGTCTACAACCGTCCCCTGTTATCTATGGAAAATGATATACTCCAGTTTTAAAACATATGTATTTACATGTTTTGTTCTCTTCTCCTTTGCCTCTGCTCTTTCTTAAAATTTCAAAGTGAACACCACACCAGCAGGCTGGCCCTCAGAAACTGAGTGTCTTTTCCCTCAATCCCCAGAGCAATAAGAAGGTCCATAAGTTGCAAGAAGGCAATTCAGGAGACAGGATACCCAGGCTTTCCCAACCCAGGCAGGTATAGGCTTATTCAAAGAGCCTTGAGAAAGGGGAGGAGCAGTACTGACCAGTGACATGGTACTGCTGTGTACCCAGCACCTGTCCCCTGAGAGATGATGCCAAAAACCATCACTTTATTTCACCCAGGCACTATCACACAAGACCAATTTCCAGACACTTCATATAAGTCACCATAATTCTACACTAGCACTGAACAGTCCCAAACTAGAAACCTCAAATTCCAAACAAGAAGCATTACAAATAAGCTCTGGAAAAGAAAGAAAAGTTACTAGTCAAAGATCCCTCTAATTAGGATGGTCTTTACCTAATCCTCATTTTTGCTGTCCTCATCTCTTTCTTCCCATCTGTCTTTCTCTCATTCTTTCCTCACCTTTTCTGACATTAGCCTCTTGTTATCCTACAACTATATCATCCACCTGCTCATCTATTCTAACTTTTAGATTGGGGTGGGAGTGGATGGCAGGGGGGGCATCCTTTGCTCTTCCACACTCACTCTTCCACACCACCACGTTGAAGCCCACAGAAGCAAACCCCACTTACAGCCCCTTCTCTGTTGCAGCCTGCTGCTGCCGCTGCTGTGTGGAATCCAGATCTTCTGCAACCTGGTTTGGGTGAGCTCTCCCATCTCTTGAGACATTTTAGGCATCACAGCTAATGATACAACTGCGCACAAGGTACTAGGCCTCACTTCCTATCTTACTAGCTGTCCTTTCTGTTGCTGTGACCACAGAAGCAGGTGGACAGGACAGGGACAGGGGAGCACACTAGGCTTCTGAACCCTCTCACAGCTTGTCTCCAGCCCCCTCTCTTCTCTGCTCTAGTCCTAGCCTGCCTCTGTTCCTGTAGGTACCAGTGGGGGCTTGAGTGCAGAGAGTGAAAAGTTGGGCAGAGGTAAGCAGAGGCCTCTAAACTTCAAGGACTGTGTACATAGAAGATAAGTTGAAGCTCTGCAAGGCAGGCAGCCAGCAAGACAGCCCAGGCCTGGCCAGCCACTTCCATCCAATGAAGACAGGACTAGCAGAGTATGCAAATAAAAGACCAAAGATCATGTGCTTACATCCTGTGTGGGGTGGGGAGGCAAAGGTGATGGTGGTAGGTCTCATTAGCTTTCATAGCTTTGAAAAGAAATAAAAAAAAAAAAAAAAAAAAAAAAAAAAAAAAAAAACCAGTCCCAAATAGAAGGTCAAGTTCCAACCCAGAAACAGAGATTCATATCAGAAATGCAAGGTTCCCAAGTACACACACAAGGTCCCTACTGGAAAGGGCAGTGTTTTGAACTAGCAATCAAAGGCCCAAACTGGAAGAGGAAGGTTCACTGGTTCACTGCAACCTCCACCCAAAATGGCATTTCCCCTGGATTCTGCTGCCTTCCCTGCTGCAGGGCCTCTTCCTCCTAAAATGTGTTGCCTGGGGCACTCTTGAAGAGATGGGCACTATCTGATCATCTTTATACTCTCTCCAGCCAAGGCTAAATAAATCAGAGTAAACCTGACACCTGGGGAAGAGGAGTAAGCACAGCAGCCATTGCTGGGTGGACAGATGGTAAGCACTGTCCCCGTGGCTGCCGGCTGCCATTAGATGTCCTGGAGAGAGCAGCATCGTGATCTGATGCAAAACCTGGCTAAAGTTCCTCATTCCAAGCCATTGGTATAGAGGCTTAGTAGGGGATGGTAGAGGCTGCGGTAGGGAGAGGGTGGGGAACAAGGAGCAGTGGCCTCAAGGTAGGACAAATCCATAGGCCAGAGCCATTCCACCCAGATGACTCTTTTCCATTTGCATCTCTCCCCACCCACCCCCGTTGCTCTGAGGCTTTTATGTGTAGAACTCATGTAACTGCACAGCTTGCCTGGAAGATGTCCAAGTGTGCTCTTATTTCATGCTTTTGCAGCCTTCACACCCCCTTGATGAACCTCTAGTGATTGGCTACGAGGAAGCTCACCTTTCTTCCACTGAGTTGGGCTACACAAGGGTAATCTGTTGGGGATATAAATCTCCAATCTGTGCCCTCAAATGCTCTCAGTTCCACTTTGCCTTTTAAGAAGTTCCCTAAAATGCATTCTCAGAGCCCTAGCCTACACAAAGGTTAGATTCCCTCCTGTTGCTGTGTATAAATCATACCAGACTTTCAATACATTCCAGAGCCCCCCTTTCTAAATGAATCTACCAAGGCAGTGGATCACAGTGGCCTCTGGAGACATAATACCTGAGTGCAATCCCACCTCTGCCCCTTACTGGCTATGAGACACTGGGCAGAAGACTGAACTTTTCAGTGCCTCAGTTTTTTCATCTGGAACATGTGAAAAATCGGAGTACCTACCCCCTTAGGGTTGTTGAAGATCAATGTATTAATCCATGTAAAGAGACCTGGGAAATGCCAAATGTCTAGTGCTTAACACTTATTCCTTTTGTGAAGTAAATAATCAAACACCTCTTTGACTAATCTGCAACTTCGAATGTAATGTTGAGTATACAGGAAACACACAGCAAAGGAAACTTATGATATCATGGCAAAGGGTTAACATTATAATATATAAAGAGCTCCTGTGAATCAATTAGAAAGATAAATTTATTTTTACTTTTCTGGTTTTGTGTAAAGACTTATGTTAAAGTTGAGAAGCCTCCTAGAGACCATTTCATCTCACCCTTTCAGATAAGAAAACTGAGGCCTAGAGAGGGGAAATATTTTCCTAAGGTCATTGAGCAAATCAGTGGCCAAGTCAGGAATAGAACACTGGGAACCTAATTTCTTCCAGTCCAGGACTTTTCTTTGGTTAATTGATAAAGCTGGTTTGATCTAAGAATGTGGTCTTTCAGATTAGCTCAGAGCTTCTAGTCTCAGAACTAGATTTTGGAAGAGATAACAACTCTCTTATCCTAATAAATCTAACTGGTATAACTCTATTAATGCTAGCAATCTTAATGACAACCCTTTTCATGTATGTTTTCCATAACCCACAAAGCAACAACATATCCTTTATCCTATTTGATCCTTACAAACATCTTCACTAGCCTCACAGGAAAACTGAGGTCTGGGGAGGGAAAGTGGCTTATCCAAAGTAAACTTGCTGGTCACATGAACACTTCTATGTTTACAGTTTTGTTCTCATGACCCTGGCAAGAGTCAGAAAGATAATTTTAGCAGCAGGAAATCTGAGATAGAAGGCTTGTGGGCTTTTGACAAGATCTGAAAGGTAAACCTGGGGTCCAGGCTTGAAAACCCAATGAAAAACTGCCTGGGAACTAGCTATGAGATTCCTCACCGCTGTTACCAATTCTGATCCCAGAAGCAGAACAAAACAAGCTTAATGGAAAGGTCTCAGCCTGCCATTCAAGGATCTTCTAGATCAAACCCCAACCTGCCATGCTTAACCATGTCTATCCTTAGACCCCCATGCTTAAACTACTCCAGTTGACTTAGTGGGCCCCAAAACACATCACATACTTTCCTGTCTCTGGGCCTTTGCTCAGCTTGGAATGCCTCCATTCTCAGTGAAATCTGACTTACTCTTCAAGACCTGGTTCAATGTTCACCTCCTCTGTATCCTTGCAATAGGCTTTGTCTTTAGTTCTCCTAGTGCCCATATGCTCCTATCTATCTGAGCAAGTATCTACCAGTGTTTTACTAGTCTGCTTCCCCACTGGACTATGAGCTCCTTGAGGACGGGGACTGGATCTCAGTGATGTGTGATCTGTTTCCAGTGTCCAGCTCAGGCCCCAGCACAGAGGAGACACTTGCTCAATGAGTGTTTGTACAGTCTACATCTCTCTATCCTGAATGTATGGACAAGTAATCCCAGTTCAACAGGGTAAATGTTATAACAGAGGGTTATGCAGGGAACTGGATGGGGGAACTAACGTGGTCTGAAGTAGAAGGTGGTATCTAGAAAGGTTTCTCAAATTGAATGGGGCGGAGCAGAATAAATAAAAGAACAAAGTCCCCTCTGAAAAGGCCCAATGAATTGGTTGCAGAGAAAGGCTTCACTTAGTATCAGATTCTCCCTCAAGACCAGGAGCTGAGCCACAAATTCTAATATGGGGCTATCTGTAGGGAAGAAAAACACACAATGTGACTTCCGAAGGCCCACAGATCCTGATCCCCCTTCCAAAGTATGAGGTGTGTGGGGAAATCCTATTTAAAGCAGCATCAAGACAGTACTGATGGGTAATAATATCATAAATGGAGTCTCCCTATTAGTAATTCTTGGGGTGTGTGGATGTGAATGCATTTGTGGGAGTTAGGGGGCTGAAGGGAGATTGGCCACATGCTTACTGGCTGGGTGCATGCATATGAGGATCAGGCCTTCTGTGGCAGCAGCCTAGGATCCACTTCCTTATCAGCCACTGTCCTGGCCCACCAACACCCCACTATTTTCTGCCCCATGCCCAGGCCCCAAAGCTCATTGCATCCTGGCCCTAGGAGTGGCTCTCCACAGACCATAGTCACTCAGGGAGAAGAGCAGCTGGAAGGTTGTGGGTGATATTGTCTGTGGAGGCTACAGAAAAAGCAGGATCTCGAATCTTAGACAGGGCATAGAAGTCCTGAAATGTTTCCAAAGAGTTTTGGTTCTCATCCTCCTAACCCTCTTGATGTTCAGACAGCTCTCAGAGAGTAGGCTAGGGACTTTGATTTCCATTTTACTGAGGAGGGTATTGATGCCCAGAGAAGCTAGAGAGCTTGTTAAAAGTGCCACAGCAAATCAACCCTACTTTATACACCAGTGGGGAGGTAAGAGATACAATATCTATCACTCAGTACATTTAAAACTAGACTAGACAAAGTCGGAGAATCTTCCAAAGGTGCTAGGGAATGGCCCTTTGGGCCAGTGTCTAACAAAGGCAGGTCAGAATAGATAAAGAAATATACAGATAGATAGATTAGATACTGTCTTTTTCCCAACTCTCCCACACCCTGTAATGCACATGTCAACTGACCACCTATGCAAAGAAAACTTCCAGAGAGCCTGAAGAATGGATTTGTATTTGTATAACTCCTGTCTACTTTTTCTTCTTTCTCACCTACCTGTTCTCCTAAAGGTTTTTTCTTCCATTGCTAATTTTCCGACACAGTTCTCTTGCATGTACAAACTCTGAAAGCAGGTACAGGGGGTGTCATCAAAGAGCGAGCCTGGTGGCATTCGTTGTTTCCCTGGGAAGGCTGAGGAAGTACCCTTATTAAGGGGGATGTATGTGTGCTCTGTTGAAATATCAGCTGTTGTAGTTGCCAAAGAAGTTCCTGAGCCATCCAGAGCCTTTTCTCATTGGTCCAACCATGTGTTCACCTTGCCCCAAAGGTCAGAACTAATATTAACAAGGCACTGCTGAATGAGGAAAATAAAACCAGCTATGGAGACAGGCAAGATCTGGATTTCATTGGGGCTGTTTCAGATCGGTCTTCCGTGTAAATGGGCACAATCCCTTACTGGAAAGCAATTTGGCAATATGAAACAAGACCAATAAAAATGTTCACTTCCTTTATCCTAGTTATCCCATTCTTGGGACTCAGTCCTAAGTCAATAACCCCCAAAGCATGAAAAATTTCAAGGCACAATTTTTTTTAAAATTACAGAGCTATTTTCTGATGGCAACAACTGGTAGTTAACCTTTAAGTCCTCCCAGAGGAAAAGCAGTTCACTGGGTCTTTTCTGTAGCCATTGAGGATGATGGCTCTAAGGCTGTGGAATTCTGGGGAAAAAAATATGCTGCACTTCTGTGTGAGGAATCTAAGGATGCGAAGTTATGCTTTTCTGTGGACATTGGGCATGTCTATTATTTCTGTTTTTGTGCTCTCAAAAACAAGCCATGAATTTATTGATGCTCTTGCTAATGCCCTTTGTTCATTCATTCATTCAACAAATATTTATTGCCTCTTAATATATGCTGTGTCCAGTATTAGGGGATGGGGCTAACACGATGAATCAGACATGATATTGCTCTCAAGTTGCTGGCAGTCTAATGGCAACAGAAATAGAAACCAATGGTAGCTAAGCCCTATGATAACTACTGTGACAGAATGGACCATAGGGTTCTGCGGGAGCCCAGAGGAAAAGACCTAACTGGTGAAGTGTTTGGTCAGTAAAAAGTTGTTCAGGAAAGCAGTCCTTGAGCTGATTAATCTAGGGTTCGAATCCTTGCTCTATCATTTCTGTGAGACTGAAGTGAATTCATTCAACCTCTTATTTAGCCTCAAAGCCCCTTACTAGGTTGTCCTGACAATGAAATAGGATAATGTATACGGAAGAGCCATGGCTGCACCAGGAGACAGTGCTGCTCTGGAGATTAAAATTCTCTGGGCCTCAATTTTACTCATCCGAGAAACGCAACTAAGAGCAAGTACTTGTCTGGCCACATCCTTAGGGATGCTATTAGGCCCAAATCAAATAATGGCTACAGGCCGAGTTTGAGACAGCCTCCTCTGGCTCCCTGCCCTAATAAAGACAGAGGCCCCCCTCCTAAGTCTTATCCCAGTAGAGCAGTTCACACTGCTCCCTCCTCCAACAGTGAAGTTCCCTTTACCCCTACCCAACGCGAGCACGTAGCGTCAGCTACTCGTGGGGCGCAAGCGCCGCAGCCATCCGCGTACTGAGGTGGGCGGTTTGTCGCACTGGGGGCGGGGCTTCGGCCGTTGCGCGGTTCCTCTCAGTTTGCGCCACTTAAAAAGTAGCGAAATCCCGTTTGTAAGTAACCGGAAGCACCAAGGGGACTTTTGATCAGAGAAGAACGGCAGTCAGACTCAGATGTCCGGGCCAGCGTGTGGCCGGAGGAGCAGTAGCCCGACTAGAGACCTTCCTCTCGCCCTTCCTGCTCGGCACCCTCCCCACCCCCTTCAGCTTCCATCTTCCTCCTGCCAGTGAGAACTGAGGGACTCGAAGCTCCGCCCCGTGCGTCAGGGCTTGTCGTGGCACGCGTGAGAACGCATGCGCAAATGCGCGCAGGAGGCGGGGCGCGGCCGACTTTGGAGAGTCAAGCGGTTCGCTGGCGCCTAGGTTGGCGTGAGCTGATAGGCATTTCAGTTCACCAAGATGTTGCGCATAGTGAGCTGGAACATCAATGGGCTCCGGAGCCCCCTGCAAGGGGTGGTATACCAGGAACCCAGCAACTCTGCCGCCATGGCCATGGGGCGCATTTTGGACGAGCTGGATGCCGATATAATCTGTCTCCAGGAAACCAAAGTGACCAGTAAGAGCTCAGGAATCCAGGAACCCTACCATGCTTTCCCTTTCCCGCTAACTTTTGCCTCCTGCTCCATCTCATTTCACTTTCTCATTTACCTATCCTAGAGTCCTTCCCTTAAAACCCAGCCCCTTTCCCCTTAAATCCCATCTTCCAGGCCGTCCCCGTGGCTCACTCGGGAGAGTGCGGCGCTGGGAGCGCAGCGACGCTCCCGCCGCGGTTCGGATCCTATATAGGGATGGCCGGTGCGCTCACTGGCTGAGCGCGGTGCGGGCGACACCACACCAAGGGTTGCAATCCCCTTAACGGTCACATAAAAAAAACCCCAACCCCCCCCATCTTCCACCACATCTGGATCCCCTAATTCTTACTCCATCTCCCTCTTCAGCAGAACTTTAATTCCCTTCCCCTCGAAACCCCCATATCCGCTCAAATTCCTACTCATTCTGCCACCCCAAGTCAGTCTCCCGAATTTACTCCCCATACACTCTCCATCTCCCGCTCCCAAGTCAGACTCTCCGATTCTCCATCCCTGTCCCCAGCTCATATCTCAGACTCTGATTTTCTATTTCGCACACCTTCATATCAGATCTTCAGTTCCCCTTATCTACTACCCCCATCTCTCCTCCCCAGCTCGGAGCCCCTCATTCCCACCTCATCTCCCACTCTCAAGCTTAGACCTAATTTCCTCTCCCCCAATTCCTCTCTCAGACCCCTTAATTCTTTCTCCCTCCGTCCTCAGTTCAAATCCCCTAATTCTCTCTCTTACCTTTCACTCCCAGCTCAGATTTTCAATTCTCTCTCCCATATTCCAATTCCCCACCCTCAGCTTCCTCCCATCACCTAGACCCCCAGGCTTAGCTCTGATTCTTTACCCCTTCCTCCTAAATCACCACCACTTCCCACCCCGTAGACTCTCCTCCCTCCCTTGCCTTTAATTCTGATATTAGTTCTCTCTCTGACTTTTCTCACCTTTTTAGCTCCTCCTCTAATTACAGATATTTCATTTTCCCTACCACCTCTGGCTCTGATGTGTGCAATGAATTAGTCTACAACTGTAATTCCAGGCCTTTGTGTGTCCTGGATTCTAGTTTTCTACCTCTGACTTAATCTTACATTTTTTTTTCCAGGGGATGTGCTGACAGAACCCCTGGCTATTGTTGAGGGCTATAACTCCTATTTCAGCTTCAGTCGCAACCGGAGTGGCTATTCAGGTAAATGGAGCTTTCTGGGGACTTTAAATTAGTGATGGAGGCAGGTAGGGGAAAGGAATTCTAGTATTTGATGAGAGGGTAATAAGAAATTTAGGCTTTTAGTCCACAGAGTTAAAGCCACATAAAGTTATATGAAGTATAATTTTTTTCCTTTTTAATTTATTTTTTCTTAATTGACCCATGATAATTGCATATATTTATAGAGTACAGTATGATATTTGGGTCCATTTTGAAGTATGATTTTTTTTTGGTCTTTTTTGTGACCGGCTGCACTGCACTCAGCCAGTGAGCGCACTGGCCATCCCTGTATAGGATCCGAACCCGCGGCGGGAGTGCCACTGCGCTCCCAGCGCTGCACTCTCCCAGTGTGCCACGGGGTCGGCCTTTGAAGTATGATTTTTATGTATAAAGTTATCCTGTTGGGCCTCAGAAGTGTAGTAGTGTGGTGGTTAATTGTGCGAACTCTGGAGCTAGACTGCCCAGGTTTGATTCATGGCTCACTTCTTAGCTGTGTACCTTACCTCTGGCAAATTACTTTATCTCTTTCTGCCTCAGGTTCCTCGGCTAGAAAATGAGGATAGTGCCTACCTCCTAGGGCTGTTACAAGGATTAAATGAGTTAGTACATGTGATAATAATAATTTCTAATACTTTTTGAGCACTTACCATGCATCCATGTAAAACACTTAGAAGACTTAATTAACTGTTATTATCCTGTGGCTTCTTTAGATGAAGGAACTGAGACTCCAGGGTTTGAATAGAGTTGCCCCAGACTCTAGGGAGCCATTCATGTCTCTTGAGTTGGGAGGGCTATCAATACATAAAATAATAAAGAGCCACACTTTATGAGGATAACTAAGGTGACCTGTATGGGGACAATTGGAATAGGACAGGCTGTTGGCTGCTGTGCCTGCTCAGAGCACCCTATCTGTTCCCAGGTGTAGCAACCTTCTGTAAGGACAACACTACCCCAGTGGCTGCTGAAGAAGGCCTTAGTGGCCTGCTTGCCACTCAGAATGGAGACGTGGGTTGCTATGGAAACATGGATGAGTTCACCCAAGAGGAACTCCGGGCTCTGGATAGTGAGGGCCGGGCCCTCCTTACACAGCACAAGATCTGGTAATAGCCCATAACCCCTTGCCACTTAGTGCTGCTGGTTCTACTCTGTGAGTGTGGACATTGTACAGCTTGCCTTGTAAACATACATTCGCTGTAGAAAATTTCCCAAACTTGCTTTTTCTGAACTCTAGTCCTAGCTGGGCTGCTTACTACGGGAACTTAGCAAATCACATTCTCCTCCAAGCCTTGAGTTCCCATCTCTACAGTGGGGGACTGGTCTGGCAGTCCAGCTCTTTTATTATCACAGGTAGCTCAAAAGCAACTTAGCCAGTGCTGGACTCCTTGCCCTAAGTTGCTCTCTTTGTGGGTGTTCTATCTTCGTGAATGGCAGCATCATCACCTAGTTTACCTGCGTGTAATTCTAGCTCTTCTCCTTGCTTCTCCTGTAGTCAGTCACTAGGTCCTGTGCATGCCAGGTTACTTGGGTCTCTCTAACCCTTTCTCTTCCATCCCACAAACAACCATTAAGTGGAAGCCACATGGTGTGGGGAGGGGAGGAGAGGCTTGAAACTGACCCCTTTTGGAGCATTTCTCTTCTCTCCAGCACATGGGAAGGGAAGGAGAGGATCTTGACCATAATCAACGTGTACTGTCCCCATGCGGACTCTGGGAAGCCTGAGCGGCTGGCCTTTAAGATGCGCTTCTATCGCTTGCTGCAGATCCGAGCAGAAGCCCTCCTGGCGGCTGGCAGGTACTACAAGCCTGGGCACAAGGCTTCCTTAAGCTTGTCCTGGGTGTCCTGCCCTGTTTCAAGTGGCATTGGAAGGGATATGGAGTCTTTGTCTTTGAGTTCCTTCACAACCTATTTGCAGACACTGGTATGCCCAACAGAAATAGGTCCTTCTCTCCTAAGAGCTGAGAGGACAAGGTAAGGTGACACAAATGTGGGTTCTGAGCACCTATCCTGGCTCCTCCTCTTACTCATTGTGAGCCCCAATGTTAGTCCTGCCTTTGTTTTCTCTTTTGTCCAATGAGCGTATGAATCCCTACCTCACTGAATAGTTTTAAGGATGAAATGAGATGAAAATGGTAAAGTGCCTGGGAGTAAAAGAAAGTCTTGTTTCAAGGAGGGACAAGAAAGTGAGGGTGGGTTAGAGTAATCAAGGGATGCTTCCCAGAGGAAGTGGTACCTGAGCTCAGCTTTGAAGGACGAGAAAGATGCCATTAGGTAGAGATCAGTGAGGCGGTCATGTCAAACAGGGAACAATGTCACTTTTGGAGATGAGAATTTTATTACTCAGGTGTGAAAGGCAGCAAGGTCATAGTAAGATTGGAGAGGTAGGCTGCTATGAGTAGCTGTTGGCTAGAAAGCCTCAATGTGGAAGGTGGCCTCTCCGACCTCTTGCCCCAAAAGTATATGGGCCAGGACTACTGATTCCCTTTCTTAAATGTCCAGTTGACAATCCCATATTGTATTTTTCAGCCATGTGATCATTTTGGGTGACCTGAATACAGCCCACCGCCCCATTGACCACTGGGATGCAGTCAACCTGGTAAGGCTCCCTCTATGCCCCTGGCCCCACTCCTGACTGCGGTTCTGTTCACCCAGCCAACCACTGCTGGCTTTTTGGCCCGGGGGCAGCTTCCTTTATGGAAAAGCAAGGCTTAGTTTGAAATACTATTCCTATAGTACTGAGGATTGGTCACTCATTCAATAGACATTACTGACCCTGCCCTTAGCCTGGCCCTGAGCCAGGTGCTGGGGACTCAGTTACCAGTTAGATCCAGCTCTTGGCCTCTTGGAGTTCTTAGTATGGTGGTGGGCTATGGACATATAACCAGCCTATTATAGAGTGTTGTTTTCAGGGCTGAGGTAGAGATGGCAGCCTATGGGGCTAGGGGAGCGCAGAGACGAGATCCCTAGGTGAGCCTGGACATCAGGGCAGGCAGCTGAAAATGGCTGAACCTTAAGAATATGAGTAGAACAAAACTTTGGGGTGGGGAGAGCAAAGCATTCTAGCATGGGCAAAGGTTTCAAGGTGAGAATTTGCCTGGTGAGCATGGGGAACTGCAAGTCCCATTTTTGTTAGAGTGTGACATGGGAAGGGAGGTGAGTAGCAGAAGGTAGGGCTGGAGAGTCCTTTGGGGGCAAGATTTTGAGGGCCTTAAATCCCACATTGCCTTGGTCATCTCCTTGATGCACTGTTTCCTGCTCATGAACCTTCAGTACTTCTCTGTTGCCCCTGTGATGCAGAGAAAACAGAGCGTGGCATTCAAGATTCTACCTGGTCTGTGCCCCATCTCCATTTCCATCCTCAGTATCTCTGTATACTCCATCCACTCCAGACAGGTGTGTCCTCTCTGCCCATTGCAAAAGCTGTTCTCATTCTTGCTTTTCTAACTGTGCCCAGAATTGGTGGATATCCCCTCCCTTCTGTCTTTTTTCTTATATGAATCTCTCCCCTCTAAGTCCCTCTAGGCCAATGGTTCTCAACCCCTGGCTGCATATTGGAACAAAAATATCGATACCTTAGCACCACTCCAGACCAGTGAAATCAGAATTTTTGGGGTGTGGGGCCATGGTAATAGTATGTTTTAAAAGCCCTTAGGGTGAGAACCACTGCCCTAGAGTCTACAAGCCAGTTCTCATCTTGGTTTGCCTCATGTTGGGGGGGATTAGTAAGTTATGCTGGTACTGTCCACGTCAGCACTGGCCTTGGCTCACAGAAGGGGCTGTGGGAAGACTCCTTGATTAGTTTGCAGAAGAGCCACATAAACATAGATGTGACTCCCAGCTGAGAAAATGAGCAGAAATGAGTTATTCAGAGAATGGTGGTGGTGATATGGTGTAGTGGGGAGGGAGGTAAATGCTACAAAGTGTGAGCCTTTACTCCCTCCCTGCCTCATTCTTCATCAGACAATCACTCAGTCTGTTCTTTCAGCTTCCTGTGGTAGCATCATATACCTTTATGTCTTCTCTCCTTAGTTCAGAGTTATTCTAGATCTCTCAAGTCCTTCATTCTAACTTCTAGGAAAAGAGAACTAATAGTACCACCTCAGATGACGAACACAGTTTTTCCAAAGTAGCAGGACATGTCCACTTCCCACCAGACTGGCTCTTCTAGTCTTCTCATTTGTCTAAATGGCACCATCATCTCCTTGGTTGCTCCAACTAGAAGCCTGAGCTTGTACTAGTATTGTCCTTTTTCTTTACCCCTCTTCTCACATTCAGTTGGTCAGTGAGTAGTGTTGATTCTAGCTCCAAATTATCTCTTATTTTCATTTTTTCTTTCTTCTCTGGCACCACCCTAGTCCAAGCAACCATCATCTCTTGCTTGCCTGGACTATAGCGGTTGTGTTCTGCTGGAATTCTGGTCCCCAATCTGGTCTCCCCTCAAGTCATTTGAGTGTGCTGCCTCTCCCTGCCTCTACAGGCCCATCACCAGCTGTTTCCACAATTTGGAAAATCCTCTATGTAGAATACTCCTGCTCAACTTTCACATTTCGGCTCCAGATTTCTTCCCGAAAGGAAGCCTTCTTGGTCCCCAGGACTAGATCAGGTTCCTACTTTGTCCCTATCACCATGCCTGGCACATAATAGGTGTTCTATGAACATTTATTGCATAGAATGTGTGGATGGATGGGTGGAATGGATGGATTGGGGATCAAAGCCAAAGGAAGTATTCAGACATGGATTCCTGCAGCTCCTCAGCTCAGAAGGGAGGGATGGTCAGTGAGGACTTTGACACATATGAGACAAAAGGTTTAAAGGAAAAGCCAACAGTCTTCCTAACTCCTAACCCCAGCCTTACTCTCTAAAGGCAACCACTTTTATCTTCCTGTTTTCCATTCTTTTGAAAAGCAATTCCCAGAATTGCTTTGATTAAGCAAACAGCATACTTTCAGTTTTGGTATTTATAGACCTCTGCTAGGTAAATGCAACCTAGTGCAGAGGGAAAAACAAGCATGGGCTTTTAAATCAGTAAGGGTGGAAATCAAATCCCAGTTCTGCTAGTTCTGGCCTGTGTGACCATGAGCAGTAGTCCTCTTTGGGACAACCAAACTTTCTTGTTTGTAAAATGAAGCAGTTAGTCTTAAGTCCCTTTTAGTTCTAGGCATCTTGCTTCATCCCCCTCTCCTTCCCCTAGGAGTGCTTTGAAGACGACCCAGGGCGCAAGTGGATGGACTGCTTGCTCAGTAACCTGGGGTACCAGGCTGGGTCCCACGTAGGGCCCTTTATTGATAGCTATCGCTGCTTCCAACCAAAGCAGGAGGGGGCCTTCACCTGCTGGTCGGCAGTCACTGGTGCCCGCCATCTCAACTATGGCTCCCGGCTTGACTATGTGCTAGGCGACAGGACCCTGGTCATAGACACCTTCCAGGCCTCCTTCCTGCTGCCTGAGGTGATGGGCTCTGACCACTGCCCTGTGGGTGCAGTCTTGAGTGTGTCCTCTGTGCCTGCAAAACAGTGCCCTCCTCTTTGCACCCGCTTCCTTCCCGAGTTTGCAGGCACCCAGCTCAAGATCCTTCGCTTCCTAGTTCCTCTCAAACAAGATCCTGCCTTGGAGCAGTCAGCACTGCAGTTCAGCAGTCAAACCCGGGTACAGACACGCCAAAACAAAGCCTGTGTGCGCTCAGCCAGACCTCGGCCAAGTCAAGGTGGCTCCAGCAGAGGCCAGAAAAACCTGAAGAGCTACTTCCAGCCCTCTTCCAGCCGTCTCCAAGCCTCTCCTGACTCAGAGCTGCCCAGCGTGCCACTGACCCCAAAAGGTGCCCTTGTGACCCCAAAGACTTTAGAAGTAGAGGCGATGGCCAAAGTGGTGGAGGGGCAGGCCAAAGCTTTGGAGACCAAGGATGAAAAGGAGGTATGGACCTCATTCTGGAAGTCTGTGTTGGGGGGACCCTTGCCCACGCCTCTCTGTGGGGGCCACAAGGAGCCATGTGTGATGCGTACTGTGAAGAAGCCAGGACCCAACCTGGGCCGCCGCTTCTACATGTGCGCCAGGCCCCAGGGTCCTCCCACCGACCCCTCCTCCCGCTGCAACTTCTTCCTCTGGAGCAGACCCAGCTGAACCAACTGAGGCCTAGGGATGTCTGGTATGGTGACTCCTACATGTGATCTGAGGCCAGCTCCCCTCCTGAGCTGCCAGTGCTGCTTCCTCCTCCTCTTCCTCTTTCCCCTCCTCCCCTTCCTCCTCCTCTAAGGCCTCTCTCACTCTTCTTTCTCCCTAGTTCCTCTTTGCTGGTGAGCTTCTTGTGCCTTAATCTTGTAACCCAGTTCCCCCTACTTCCCACCTTCCTGTCAGCAGTACACAGGAACCAGCTGCTCCAGGAAGTTGTGATTGTAAACTCCTTCTGTCCTTGCTGGGAAATGTATTTGTGCATAAATAAAGTCTGTATCTTTGTTTCAGTGTACCACACTAAGTGGACGTTTTGGATGTGTTCCATAAAGTTGAGCCAGAGAAGTTATCTCAGTACAGATGGTCCCCAACTTATGATGGTTCAACTTATGATTTTTTGACTTTACAATGTATTTATCAGGACTAACCCCATTGTAAATTGAGGAGCATCTGTACTGGGTTTGCCAACTGCCTGCAGCCCAATGCAGTTGTCTGTTCTCTTTCAAATAAAGGGCTGCAAATGCTTCAGTTTGCTCTTTATTTTCAGGTTCAAGTCAGCTAGAGGCGCACAACAAAGCAGAGGATAGGAGGAGGCCCAGCCCCAAGTGAAGTGCAGATGGGATGGGGATCTGAGGCAGCTGGCTTCTTAGGCATAGGTGGTGACATATTGAGGCCCCATGTTCCCAAAGTAGAAACGCTCCCACTCACTCATGAGCTCGAAGTGCACAGGACGGTGACAGAAATTGCAGGCAGCCACAGACACATCCTGGAGGGGCAGCCCCACCTCTGTCCAGGCTACCAACAGCTTCTCTGAAGTTGATAGGGGGAGAGAAGGGAAAGAATTGGTCAAACTAGGTCTTCTAAATCCCTGTGTCACAGAACATATGCACCAAGTTGTTGTCCCCTCAACACTTCAAGGTGCTTTAGGGCCAGAAGTAGCATCCTCTGTTTGCTCCAGTGTGTGCCATGAATGTTACCATTTGTGAATGGGTGGTGGAATGTATTAAAGACTGGGAAGCACTCCTTCGACACAATTTGAAGCCAAACTGTCCTGGCCTGGACCACTCCCTAAGCATAGGGTGTGCTGTGGACCAGGAAGTTTCTGTTTAGAAACTCCTAGCCTGGTGAGGAAGGTGATGCTGACTGTAACCACACTGTCATCAGTGCTATGACCGGAGAGTCTGGGCTGGGGACCCAGAAGAGGGGACCTGACCCAGCTGTAGGAAATGCCTCAGGTGTGTACCAGGGCTGTGTGCTTGGTGATCTCATCTAGTTTCATGGCTTTAAGCGCCATCTATATGCTGATGATTCTGGAATTTTCATATTCAGCCCAGAACTCTCTCCTGATTTCCAGACTTTGGCCTTTCCAATGGCCTTTCTGCATCTCCACCTAGATGTCTAATAATCATGTCTAACTCAACATGAACACAACTGAGCTACTCATGTCTCTATCCTCCACCAAGCCTGCTCTACTTTCAGCCTTCTGCATCTCAGGTGATGGCAATTCCAATTGCTCAGTCAAAAATTTCAGAGCCATCCTTTATTTTTCTCTTTCTCACTCTTCTTATTTTTAAAAATGGTTTTTGACTGTCCTCTTCCACTAGAATGTAAGCTCCAGAAGGGTAGGAATTTCGTGTCTGGTTTGTTTACTACTGGATACCCAGCACCTAGAGCAGTGTCTAGCTCACAGTAAATAGTCAATAAATGTTTGTTAAAAGAATGAATGAAAGGATGCCTAAGTTAAGTCTAGAAGACAAGGGAAGTATACCAGAGGAAGAGATGAGGGAGGGCATTCCAATCAGATGAGAATGGCAGCAAAGTCCCAGAGGGAAGAGAGCAGAGAAAGCGGAGGGAACTATAAATCATTAGAGTAGCTGGAGAAATAAAATGCATGTGGGGAAGAGGTGAGGGCATAAATATCACTGTGTGGAAGGCACTGAACACCACGCCAAGGAGCTTTGACTGTTCCATAGGCCAGTGGTCTCCAAATTTTGGACTATACATCCCTATCAGTACAAATGTTTTAGCATGTACCTCTAATTTCTATATGTTTATATACTATATACATGTATCATTGTTAGTCAGTAATGCTTAATTTCTTTTTTAAGATTAAGAAATAAACATGAAATTCTAATATTCTATTTTCTCACCCTGTGGAGGATCTTGCATACCTCATCTTGGAGGACACTGCTATAGAGTCTAGACAACAGGGAAACATGAAGAGGTGTAAGTAAGGGAGCAATATGGTCAGGTTTTTAGAAAAATCTCACTGGTGGTCAGTATGGAGAAGGGATTGGAGGAGACCAAAAGAGAAGCAGGGAAATTAGGAAGAAATTATGTTTACATAGGTTAAGACCATTTTTAAAAATAAGGAAATTAAATAGCATTTGAGTTCTAAGTGCTTTGGGAAAAAATAAAGCAGGACGAGGAGAATAGGAAGTGCTGGGGGAAGGGGCTAGTTTGGAGGAGGATTGAAGTGTTAAAGTGGCAAGGGTAGAGATCATTGAAGTGACACTTCAAATTTGAAGTAGGTGAAGAAGTTAGGTGGGCAGATATCTAATGGAAAGATTAATAGATTAAAGAAGTGGCAGTGGAGAAGAGAGCAGATTTAAGAGAGATTATAGAGAATATTTGCAGGATTTCAGGATGGGTTGGCTGTGAGATTGAGGGACTGGTGATTGCCTCTCATATATCTCTCCTGCAAAAGCCCAGCCCAAGTGAACTTTTTCTCAGTTCTCAGAGAACTGAGAGTACTGAGAATTCTATAACTGAAGCCCAAAGCATTAGGGAGGACTGATGAAAGGTCCAGGAGTCTGAGTCATCAGCTCAGAAAGGCAGTGGTTATGCCCACAGAGGTAGAGACAGACTCCCCCAGTTCCAACCTAGTAGCTGTGTGATCTTCTACCAATGACTATATATGTTTATGCTTCAATTTCCACATGTACAAAATGGAAATAAGAGCATCTTTACCTCATGAGGTTGTTGTCAAAATGAGATGAGTTAATACATGTAAAGTGTTTAGGACAGTGCTTGGCACATGGTAAGTACTTAATAAATGTTAGCCAGCATTATTTAATGTTTTTGAGTCAATGAATGAATGGCACCCACCTATCTTGTCTTCCTAGAACTTTCATACTGCCTATGCTCCAGGCAAACAGAATGACTGTTGTCAGTACATGCCCTCTGCTTTCCTATCTTTAGGTCATTGCTCATGGAATTCCCTTATTCTGGAATGTTCTCTTACCACATCCACATGTACTTCAATGTGTAGCACAAGGACATCCTCACCCACAAAGCTTCTTCAATTTTACCCTTCCCACCCTCTCTAGCCATAAATGAGCTTCCTTTCTACAGCTCCTAGAACACTAGAGTTCATTACAGTGGACCAGTACCATCTATGTCTGTCTCCTCTGCTGGACCGTCGACTGCCTACATGTCTTTCACCCAACAGGCCTGGAATGGGCACCTACTGTACACCAGGCCCTGTGCTGAAAACTGCACCCAGGAATCCAGTGAACTTTAGATGAATTGACTAAACTAGCAACTTTCAAACCCAAATGAATCAGCTCTACAAGGGTCTTAATCCAGTTCCTGTCTTGCATTGTCTTTTTTTTTTTTTAAAAAAAAAACAATGACTGGTAAGGGGATCTTAACCATTGACTTGGTGTTGTCAGCACCACACTCTCCCAAGTGAGCTAACCGGCCATCCCTATATAGGGATCTGAACCCGTGGCCTTGGTGTTATCAGCACCACACTCTCCCAAGTGAGCCACAGCCGGCCCTTGCATTGTCTTTGTAAACTCATAGATTAACCCTCCATTCTCCCATTCCATTACTCTACATTCCAGTAACACTTGCTTACTGGTCATATATCCCAGGCTCATTTTCACCCTTCTTCTTGCCTTTCTTCCTGCTGTTTCCTCTGCTAGGCATACGTCTTTCACACCCTCTTTCTTCTCTTGGTCCAATACCACTTACCTTGCAAATCTTAGATGAGGTGCCACATCCACTAGGAAGCCTATTTTGAAACCCCCAGGCTGGTCCAGGCCCCTCCTTTCTGCTCCCACAACTTTCCCATGTACTGTCTTTGTTGAGCTTTGATTGCATCTTGATGTCATTGTTTGTGTCCATGGTCTCCCCAACCAAACTGGAACCCTGCAAGTTTAGGGGCTGTTTCTCATTCATTTGTGACCCTAGTACAGGGGCTGGCACATAATAGATGTTCTGGAAATATTTTTTAAACTGAATGGCTTCTGTCATCTCACCTCCTTCAGATCTTGGGGCTAAGGGGAAAGGGAGTGCTGTACGCACCCATGTTGAGGACTTACCCACAAAATCTTCCATCATCTGAGGGCTGTGGTGGGGGGAGGGTGCCAGGCGCAGTAGTTCCTCACCCCGGGGGACAGTTGGGTAGTTGATGGCCTGCACATAGATGCCATGCTTGGAGAGCAGGAGATCACAGATCTTGCTGTTGAGCGCTGCATCACCCACCTGGGCTCAGGAGAAAGGCCTGTCAGTACCTGCTACACTGGCCCCCACCATCACTAGCTCCATTAAGCAGGTGGAGGGAACCGGATCAAGGAACATCCCTGAATTTCAGGACAGATTTTTTTCATAAGGGGTTTAGTCAGTGGCAGCTCCGGAATTTCTATCAAGGAGTTGCTAAGAGCCAGCAATCAGGTTTGATAGGGTGAGTGGAGGTGGTGCCAGAGGCCTTGTCTCCAAGCTGTTTGCAGAGCAAACACGCTGTTTTTACTTATCTGGTATGTTAATTTGAGGTGGTTCTGGGTGAGAAGATAAGCCCCCTAAGCCACCTTTCAGGTGCTGCCACTGGATTAGTTCATAAAACAGGTATTTAAAAATACACTTTTTCAAGGTAATACTGGGTTAGCCTAAGGAACAGTGACTCTTTCTCATCCATAAAATTGTCATGAAAGTGTCTTTGCCATGCCCCGACTTACAGACTCACACAAATGGATGTCATTTAAGAAAGAAGTAACAGTTTGTTTTAAAATTTCAGAGACAGAAGTAAATTAAAGGTTACCAGAAACTTGGGGGAAGGAATAATGGGAAGTTATTGCTTAATGGGTACAGAGTTTTTGTTCAGGAGGACAAAAAAGTTTTGGAAATAGAGGTGATGGTCACAGGCATTGGGAATATAATTAATTCTACAGAATTGTATGCTTAAAAATGGTTAAAAAGGCAAATTTTATGTTATATATATATTTTTTACCACAATAAAGAAAAGTAAAAAAAAGAAAGGAAGTAGCAGTTTATTTTTAAAGGAAGTAAACACTCAAACATAGTTGGGAATCCAAAATAGCAGCTAGTCCCGTGGCTTTTGATTTTATTTTTCTGACCATAAATACACACATATACACATACACATAAATATACACATATACAAAGCTGAAACAAATTTCTCACAAAATTTTTTCCCTTACTATTTAGTGTATTCCAACATTTTCTATTCTATTTCTTCTATTGTTTTTAATGCTAGTCATAACCCACTAAACTGATTTTGTGACCTTACTAGTAGTCTTGATCCACGGTTTGAAAAACACTGAATTATAGGCCATGAGTACTCAGTATTGTGAGGGTCAGGACAGTCTAATAAGCATGAGGTAATAGCTGATGCAAAAAAATTGCTTAATCCAGAATGGCTGATAATTTTTCATAGAGGGGAGCAAAGCTGGCAATAAAGAGGATAGCTAAGGGCCGGCCCGGTGGCACACTGCTACAGTGTGACGCTTGAGAGAGCGGCGGCGCTCCCGCTGAGGGTTCGGATCCCACATACAGACCAGTTCCCGCTCACTGGCTGAGCGAGGCACGGGAGCAACACCGAGGGTTGCGATCCCGTTGCCGGTCCCTGTCCGGTAAGGGCGCGACACTGAGGGTTGCGATCCGTTGCCGGTCACGAAAAAAGACAAAAAAAAGGAAAAAAAAAAAAAAGAGGATAGCTAACAGGAAAGCTAAGAGTTGATGACAGCAGCAGGTATGGGTTTGCTGAGAATGGAAAGGCCCACATAAGAGATAGGTGGGGAGGGCAGAGGGCAGGGTGGGGTTCTCACCCTGATGGGGATGATGTGGCTGGGGCAGGGGATGATGGGAAGGCCCCTGTCCATTAGGAGCTGACGCATGTGTTTGACATTGCGCTGGTGGGCCCGCCTCAGGGCTTGGCCCTCCTCTCCCTTGAGCAGCCGCACAGATTCCAGAGCCCCAGAGAGCACCATGGGGGGCAGTGAAGTGGTAAAGATGAAGCCTGCAGCATAGGAGCGCACCATGTCCACCAAGTCACGTGTGCTGGCGATGTAGCCGCCCACACAGCCAAAGGCCTTGCCTGGAGATAGAGGAGAAAAATGTGCATAGACCCCATTTTAGTCCCCAGAGGAACAGGATCATGCCCAAGGTAACAAGGAGGTGTACCACAAGCTGGGGCTCCAGACTGTCTTCCCAGGCCTTTGCTCATCTCTCCTGTCCATGACAAGGCAGACAGAGCTGATCATTCTGTGGCTCTGAGATAAGACTTTTAAGTGTTGCCATATGCAAGGACTAGATAGGCAGGAGCTGGGTGGGGACCTTCAGCTTGGGCCAGGGGTGGAACTGAGATGAAACTTGGATGTGGGGTGGGGAAGGGGTTTAGAAACAGCTCTCTACCTACTCAAGTTGAATTTGGCTATTTGGCTCAGCTCAGGGGTCTTTTCAAAAAACCCTCCCAGATTTTCTCAGCAACTGTGCAGTGGGATGGGGGTGGAGGGAGGGAATCCAGGACAGTAGTTTGGGACTGTGAAATCTTCCCAAACAACTCCTGGAGCTCTGCGAAGAAGTAAGGAAAGGTCTTGCAAAGGCCTCCTCTCTGGTTTGTCTATAAGGGAGACCCAAGGCATTCACTCACCAAGAGTTCCAGAGATGATGTCAATCTTGTGCATAATTCCATCACGCTCCCCAATTCCAGCACCCCGGGACCCATACAGTCCTACAGCATGGACCTCATCCACGAAGGTCAGGGCCCCATACTGGTGGGCCACATCACACAACTCCTCGAGGGGACAGATGGCACCTGAGTAAAGCCAAGGGATAGAGATAAGAGATCATAACCCTTACCCACCTCCATATCTAGTGTGAAATGTTCCATCCCTACCCACTTTGGGTTGGAAGAGGGTGTTTGTAGAGAGGGAGGAGGCTGTGCATCCTCATTTAGGACTATTCCAAACCTCTTTATATACATCGACTGCCTGCACCCCACCCCCACCCCAGCTATGTCTGTGTGTGTGTGTTTTCCCCAGCCTGGTATCAAGGCTTGGCTCTCTTTCTATTTTTACTTTACTCTGATGATGTCTATCTTCTTCACGGTATAGGCAGAGTTTCCACCAAAAAGATAAGAAACCATTCATTTGCAAATGTAAGGAAGTAGAATGGTCCCAACATGGTCTCCACTAGAGAAATAGTGAATTTGAACAATCTCAGTGGTAGAAATGTACAAATGGGATAATTTTACTTTATTGCTAGTTGGAGGAATGTGGGTGTGGTCATGACAGTAAGTTCCTTACATATATTTAATTCTCACAGCTATTCTATAATTATATTTTTCAAATAGGGCAATGGAGACACAGAGCAATTAAGAAACTTGCCCAAGCTAGTAACTTGTCGTGCTTAGATTTGAACATGGATAATATGCTATCTGTGTGCATAATCATTACATGATGCTGATGGCACTTATGTTAGCTAAATCAGGGAATACTATGGACCCTCTCTTGTTTCAGTTGGAAAAGTGACAAGTTGAAATGAAGTGAGCACCTCTTCCCTTAAATAAATCTAGGAGATGCCCAAAACACACGATTTCTGCTTAATAGAAAGCTGTGGGCATTGTTTCAGTTGGGAGAAGAAAGGAGGTAGGAGATTAAAGGTCATTTATTGCTACTAAAGCATAACAGATGGAATAGCTTTCATCATCTCTAATTCTTACAACCAGATATTTTACCTCAGGGAAATTGAGGCCCAGAGAGGTAAAGAGTTACCCAAGGTTATACAGCCAGTATAACCTTGTCAGAGGTAGAATTTGAACCTAAGTCTGTCTGACTTGAAAACCTGTTTTGATTCCAATGCTTCATACTGGATCTTGAAAAAAATCCTAGGCAATGGTGTGTGAAAGTTTTCATTGTGGAAACCAGACACTGGTATGATTATTTGCAAATGTTTCTAACGGAGGGTTTGTCATGTGAGGGAAATGGGGTTATATGTCCTAGGGTGCAAATACTCACTTTGGCTCCAATTTTCTGCGTCATCCAAGACAAATTGGGTGCTATCTCTGAACTTTAGTTTCTTTACCTGTAAAGTGAGTATAATAGTTGCCTCCATCCTTTGGCATTTAGTAGCTGTGTGACCTCAGGCAAGTTACTCCATTTGTTTATGTCTCACTTTACTAATATTTTTGTATATATAAAAAAGTAATAACACCTACCTTATACAACTGTGATATTAAGTGGATTAATACATGTAAAATACCAATAATTTTGCTTGGCACATAACAAGCACTCTATAAATGTTGGCTGTTCCATTATTATCATCTTGGTTTTTGTGAGACCAATTCTACTAAACATACACTCACAAGTATATACATACCATCCATGGAGTGAACAGTCTCAAAGGCCACAATTTTGGGTGTCTCAGGGTTGGACTTCTCTAGAAGTTTTTTCAGGTGGCCAGGGTCATTGTGCCTGAAGACAAACTTGGTTGCTCCACTGTTGCGGATACCTTGGATCATGGAAGCATGGTTGCCCGCATCTGAGTAAATCTCACACCCTGAAGAACCAGATGCATAATTCTTAAGCTCCTGTCCCAGTACTCCCACTTCAATCTTCAGATCTGACCTGGCAGGGAAAGAGAGCCAATCCTCTCATCCCTTTGAAGACCCTTCTCTGCTTCCTTCCCCTCTGGAAGCCTTTGTGACACCTCTTCCTCCTTTGAAAAACTCCTCTGACCTGAAATTCTGACCCCTATACCCTTCCCTACAGTAATTTCTAATCACAGTTGGGCCTCTAACTGTCTTGCGGTGGAAGAAAATTTAATCTCCCACGAAGCTTTAGAGTTTCTGTAGGACAGGGTTTAGGTTCCTTCTCCCTGACATGTAAGATCAAGACTTGGAAAGGGGTTTATCCCAGGGAATGCTTGTTGACTTAGACTGATAACAGATTCTTCCCGGTCTAGATGAAATCCCACCTCTTCTGGGTAGCATCCATCTGCTTATAGTTGCAGGGATGAATACTTATTACGCTTTCACTGTTGGAATCATAAGTTCATGGCATGTCAGAGCTGGAGGGGCTGTTAGTGACAATGGGATTCAGCTCTTTTACTGTGTAGGTGAGAAAGCTAAGGTCCAGAGAGAGGAAGGCCTTTCTCCAAAACCTGAGAAATGCAGGCTTTTTTACTGGGAAATGCTGGGAGAACAGGAGGGGTGGGGATTGGAGGAAGTTGATTCCCGAACCCTTAAAATTGCATTTACATCAAGGATCTTATGATGTGGCCTGTCAAAAGAGTAAGGGGTAACTTCTATTTGAGAAAATGAGGACAAGTAGACTGGGAGTTTCTTGAGAGCACAAACAACATCTTTTTATCTTTCTGTGCCTGTTACCCAGTATAAGGCTGAGTACAGAGTAGACACTGAGTGAACATTTCTTGAGTGATTAAATGAATACACAAGTGACTGATTTATAAGTGAGTGAATACGTTACGAATGAATATATTTCTGAATGGAAGAGTGAGAGGAGGGGAGTCAAAAGAAGAGGCTGAAGAGATATGTAGAAGCCGGATTACTGAGAGCTTTAGAAGCTGTGATAAGGACTCAGGATTTGGTCCTAAAGGCAATAGGTACCATTAAAGGGTTTTTTGACCATGAGAGTGACAAAGATAGGTTTGCATTTTTAAAGCATCATTCTGACTGCTGTGAAGAATAGATTGTAGGAGGGCAAAGGTGAAATCAAGACAATGATGTTGATCTAAGCTAGGATGGAGGCAGCAGAGATGGAAAGAAGTTGAATTCTACTGGTTGAGGTTGAAATTTACTGAAAAAAATCCCAAAGATGTTGGGTTTAGTTGGGGGTTATGGGTGATGTTGAAAAAAATTTCCAAGAAGTAGTGGTGATGTTTACAGTGTACTGGAAAATAATCAGGAGATAAGGAAGTAGATAGCAAGTATGGAGACTTCTCTCAAGCACTTTGCCTGTTATAGAGAGGGCAATAGCTGGAGAATGATGAAGGGCTGAGGCAATGCTTTTTTGCCTTTTTTTTTTTTTTTAGATGCAAGAGACTTGAGCATGTTTAAAGAGAGGGAGAGGCTGAAGATACAGGAGAGAGTGAGAGAGCTGATGGATCAAGGTTCCTAAGGAGAATGAGACACAGAGTACTAGTGGATGGATTAGTCAATAAGAAAAAGGACACCTTTTCCACTGTGATGGGAAGAGAGCGAGGAGAGGACAAGTGGGGATACTCATGAGCTTGTAGGTACTTTGTGGCTAGAACTTAAGGACATTATTGTCTGGTGTTTTTTATTTTCAGTGCAGTAGGAGATGTGGTTTTCTGTTGAAGACGGGGGTTAGAGGGAGATGTGGGAAGGCTGAGGATAATGGGGGTTTGGCAAAACTGTCCTGGAGACTTGAAGAATGACCAGGAAAACAGGAATGCCAGAGAGCATAGAGGACCCAGTAGAGGTTGGGGACCATGAATTTTTAGTGGCTTACATCTGAACAATTGTATGAACCTAGGATTGACATAGGTAAGGTGGACATTGTATTCATCCTGTGTTGGGGCTGTGATGGAAGGATGACAAAACACATGAGTTGAGCACATTATTGGATAGAGAGTGGGAGAGTGGGTAGATGGTATCCAGTGTACATGTGAAGAGACTGGCTTTTGGCAGAAGGTGAGAATATGTTTTCCAGTAAAAAAGAAAAGGATGGAGAAGAGTAGATGAACAATCAGATAGGTATATAGATTTGGTGGCAATAAATGAGGAGTTTGTGTCTGGTGGCTTCTGTTTTCTTATGAAGTAAGATATGAGGTTATTTGCTGAGTGAAGGAAGAGGTAGTCAAAGGTTTTAGAAGAGGGAAGAAGTTTTGAAAAAGCTTCTGTGGAGACATAAAAGGACTATTTATGAGTGTTGAAGCCCAGTTGAGTTGGGAGGTGATGAATTTATGGTGTTTCCCTTCTGTGAGGTTGGGTGATGTTTCTCAGTAGTGGTCCTCAGTCTAGGTGCACAAGAGGATAATCATCCAGTGTTAAGGATATGCAAGGTGGGTAAGAAGGAAGAGCAATGAGAGCAAGTGAACTCAGAATACAAGGAAGAAGAGATGGAGGCAATGAGACAGATTGCTTCTTTGCAGGACACCAGCCCTGAACAAAGCTCAGGTCTCAGGCTTACCTGGCAGGATCTTGGCCATGGTGAAGAGAGTGGAGTCATTGGCTACAAAGCAGGAGGAGAAGAGCAGGGCTGAGTCCTTCTGGTGTAGCTCAGCCAGCTCCTGCTCAAGCTCCACATGAAACTTACTGGTACCTGAGATGTTGCGGGTGCCTCCAGCTCCAGCACCATGACGCTGCAGGGTCTCCCTGGGCAAAAGAAAACAGAGGGGAGACAAGGAGAAGAAAACACCTTTGTTAGGCACTGAGGAACTGGGTAGCTTTCCTTTCCTTGATGGGGTCAGTGATGACTTAGTGATCCTATATGAGATGTGTCCTATGTGACCAAGCAGAGAGAAGGATGGGGAGGATAAGGATACACAGGCCCTCCTTCTAGGGATGAATACTCAGGGATAGAGGGAGAAACTAGGTTGAGCGTGAGCAGTTTGGAAGACCTAGAGGAAGCCACATACCATCTCTGGCAATACTTGTTTCACAGTTAGATTAAGAGCTCATGGAGAGTTGGCCTTGCTTTGTCTCCCATCCATCTCCTCTATAGCACTGGACACCCAAGAGTTTAGAAAATATGGTGTATTGACTGACTTAGTTCATATCCAAGGAATAGATATGCTGAAGGAACTTGAACAAAAGGGATCCAGGTTTCCACTGCCAGCTCTGCTTTTTCTTTCCATGTGTGGTTTTGGATCTTCTCTGGATGTGTCCCCATAGCTCATGGCCCAGACCATACTACTCACTGTGTGGCCTGCAAGACCCGAGGGTGCCGGCTCATGCCCAGGTAATCATTACTGCACCACACAGACACATCCTTTGAGGTCACAGATGACTCAGAGAAGTGTTGGGCAAAGGGATATGCATCAGCCCAGCGGTTCACAGTCTTGAACACACGGTAGGTGTGGTCCTGTTTCTTCTCCATGATCTTGTCCCTGAAAAACTGGTCATAACCAAAGGCATGGTTTCCTGCAGGAACAGAGATGGAAATGAAAGGAATTCATTTTAAATCCCTTCCTGGCGAGTTCATATTTTATTCATGCTGTTGATTTTGAGTTCTACAATTGTCTTTCTATGTATTCATTTATTTGCTGAGTCATTGACTTAATGGACCATATTAACTCTCCATTACTTCATTCAACCATCTCTTTGCTCAGTCACTCACTCATTCACTCAGTAATTCATTCACACATTCACTTAGGCTTCCTGTCCTTGGTGTGGTCTCATCTCTCTTCCCAGGGTTAGTATGGCAGCCTCCTTACGGGGATCACTACTTCCAGTCTCATGGAAGGAGTATCCACAGATTTAGTTTCTAGTCGTCTCTTTGCCACTTGCTAGTTGTATGGCCTTGAACAAGTCATGAATCCTTTCTCTTAGTTTTAATTTTCTCACCCGTAGAATGGGGCTAATAATACTTTCCTTGCAGAGTTATGAGCCTGTGATGACAAACAGCAGGTAATATATCCAAACTAACATTTGGCACTTAGTACTAGCAGTATTAGTACTACTATTGTAATTGTAGTAGTAGCAGTAATAATAATAGCTAATGTTTAATTATATTATTATAGCCAGCATTTAATGAATGCCTAATATATGTAAGGCCCTCTCCCAGAAACATTATAAATATTATTTCATTTATTCCTTACAACAACCCAAAGTGGAAAGTTCTATTAGTATCTTTATTTTACAGATGTGGAAACTGAGGTTAGGTAATTTGACCAAGGTCATGCAGCAAGTAAGTGTCCAGCAATTAAGTGATTCAGAGCCCACTTCATTAACCACTACCCCTACAAAATGGGGCAACCCTTTTATCAGGATAAACTAAAATAATGTACACCAAAGGGCTTATTTTTTATTTTTATTTTTTTTAAAAGATGACCGGTAAGGGGATCTCAACCCTTGGCTTGGTGTTGTCAACACCACGCTCAGCTAGTGAGCAAACTGGCCATCCCTATATAGGATCCGAACCCGGGGCCTTGGTGTTATCAGCACCGCACTCTCCCGAGTGAGCCACGGGCCGGCCCCCAAAGGGCTTATTAAACTCTAGAACTCTATACATGAGACAGAAATCATGACTTGCATACAGCAACTTATATGGCTATTGGGGGTGTAAATAGGTAACATCCTTGCTGTAGGGATATTTGGAGATATGTATCAAGAGTTTTAAAAATGCACACACCTAGAGAAATATTTGCAGCATACTTAACAGACAAATGATTGATAAACAGAATTTATTTTTTAAAAGTCTGAAAAATTACTATGAAAAATTTCATCCCAGTAGAAAAATGGGCAAAGAATATGAACAGACAATTCAATAAATGTAGAATAAGATGCTTAATCAGGGAAAATAAAATTGGAAAAAAAATTTCACCTATCAGGTTGATGAAGATTTAAAAGTTTGATAATAGCAAGTGCTGGTGAGGATGTGAGAATATGGATACTTTCTCTGATAACTGGTACAGCCACTTTGGAGGGCTAATTGGCAATACTGATTAGTACTGAAAATGTGCACACCTTTACACCCCAAGAATTTCCACTTCTGAGTGTCTGTCCTAGGAAACATTTGCCTATGTGCAAAAGGTACATTCAAGGATGTTTGTTGCACCACTATTTGTAATAGAAAAAATTGGAAACAAGCAAATAGAGGAATAGCCAAATAATCCATAGTATATTTATATTACAAAATATTAGGAAGCATTGAAAAGTGAGGTAGATATATATATCTATTGACATGAAAGGATCTCCAAGGCATATTGTTGAATGAAGAAAAAAAAAAAAGACAGAACGTTGTAGAGCAATATATATAGTAAGATATCCTCAGGTTAAAAAAAAAAAAAAACGAAAAGGTAATACTATACATTTTCTTTGGATACATTTATATGTAAAACCAACAGCATACAATCTAAATTGAAAGAATACAAAAAAATTAGAAACAACAACCCAAATTATAGGTGCTCAATTAACTGAATGATGTTGCATCCATACTACACAACACACTCCTACCACTAATATTTATTATGCAGCTCTATGTTTACAGATGTAGAATGATGCGCACAACATATTAAGAGAACAAAGCAGCGTAACAAACTCCGGGTGGGATAAGATCACATTTCTAATAGAAACGTGTCGTGAGGGGGTGGAGAGGTGTGTGTGTGTGTGTGTGTGTGTGTGTGTGTGTGTGTGTGTGTTTAGCCATAGGAAAATATCTGGGAGAAAATATAACAAAAAGTTAATGATGGATAGTAGAACTCAGTGATTTAAATGTCCCTCTTTATATTTTCCTGTATCTGTTGAGAAATATTTTATAACGATCATATTCCTTTTATATTAGGAAAAAAAAAGCAAATTTCATTATGAAAAATGGGTATAAACACATACAAGAAGAGAGAAAAAGGCTCTCTGTGAAGGGTGAGAGTTTTTAAGGAAAGCATGGAGAAGAAATAATGGAAGTAAGCCTAATATTTAATGAGGCCTCACAACAAGTTAGAAACACTTCCATAAATGTAATTTTATTTGCTCATTGTGATGAACTGTTGAGGTAGGTATTAAAATCCCACTGAAGGGAAGTGACTTACTTGCCAAAGCACACAGATCCAACAAGTGCCAGCACTAAAATTTAAATTCAGATTCCCTTTGGTTCCAAAGCCCTTCCATGCCCTTTTTCTACTGTATCAGAAGCCCTTTTAACACTCCTTTCTTATTCTGACGCCCTTTATTTCCACCTGAGCAAACTCACCAGCCATATTGTTCTGAATCATGTGTGCGACCTTCCTTGAAATCTGCTCTGGATCCTGGGGACTGTAGAATGGCTTCCTCAGGCTGGCTGAGGCCAGTGAGCTGGGCAGGTCTGAGAGGGAGTATGGGATTAGTTGGCCATGGGAGAGGAGGGAAAACAAAAAAAGAATGTGTTGTCCTTTTTAAACTAAATGCAACATATGAAAATTGAAGTTTAAAAAGTAGGGAGTGGCCAAGCCCGTGGTGCACTTGGGAGGGTGCGGCGCTGGGAGCGCGGCAGTGCTCCCGCTGCGGGATCAGATCCTATATAGTGATGACCGGTGTGCTCACAGCACTCACTGGCTGAGCACGGTGTGGCCGGTCTCAAAAAGGACAAAAAAAAAAAAAAAAAAAAAAAAAAAAAAAAAAAAAAAAAAAAAAAAAAAAAAAAAAAAAAAAAGTTAGAGAGGCCTTCTGCAAAGAGAAGAAATCTGCAAAATGAGCTACTCATCTCCTCAAATGGATCCTATAATGTCAGGAAACCTTCCGTAACGCTGTAAGGTGAATCATACTTCTCCCTACTGAGATTTTCCCTTGGGTTAGCTAACTGGGATAGCTGCCCTGGATCCCGCACTTGGGAGGTAAATGCAGAGCAGTGCACATTACTCTTCTTCTCTGAACATCATTAAATTTCAATTTTGAATTATTTTCCTTAATGATATCCCTAAATAGCCTATGAAAGATATCAACAGTGTAGCCATTTCTCAAATGTGATTATCTTGGGTGGTCTGCAGCAGTTGAATTGACCTGGGGCTCCACACCCTTCTAAAGGATGTATCTACTCCTAACCCTTTCTCTTTCAGGCAAATCCAGATTCTCATAGAGTAAGTAGTCTTGCTTAAAAGTGGGAGCCCAGCCTGTTGGGATCAATCTAGTCACCTAGGAGAGAGGAAGCAGAGCTCCAGTGTCTAAAAGTTACAGGAACCTGGGCATGTGTGTGTGTGTGTTGGGAACGGTGTGCTTCAGAGGACAGTCTAAGATATTCTTACCATGGCTCCCCTGGAAAAGAGTGGACTTCCCATCATGGGATGTACTAGCTGCCCTTAGATTAGCCTAGCTTGGGATTGTGATGAAGGAGCTTCAAGCATTAGGAATAAAGATTGCATACAATGGAACTTGACTCCAACCTGTCTTGAAAGCCTTCACATCCTCCTGGACTTCTGGGGCTGCCTTCTGCACAATCTTGCTCTTCCCATCCTGGAGTTCCAACAGCATAAAGGGACATTGGCCCTTGGCCCAAGATGGAGAGTCTATGCAAAGGTAAGACAGTAACTGGGGATGCATTTCTAGCCATAAGCTCAGGTCAACAATGATTACTGAGACCTATTGTATCCCAAAGCCCTATCTCAGGATATGATAGTGACACAGAGATAGATGAGTCTGGTCTCTGTGCTAGGGGAACTCCTAAGCTGCTGGAAACGGCACACACTGAAGACACATTATAAACAGAGCTGGGATGGGAGGGAGGACAGGGGCAATTGAAGTTCAGAAGAGGGAAGAGATCTAACCCAGAATTGGAATTGGGCAGGGTGGAGGTCTAGGCAGGCTTTGCATAGGAGATGATGCCCAAGTTCAATGTTGAATCAGAAGTACAAGTATGAGATACTCTGGTACAGGGTATGGAGAGGGTAGTCTAACAAGAGCGAAGGCACAGAATTTTGGGACAATAGGGTTGATTCAGGAAATTTTAAGAGTTTCAGCATGGCTGGAGTATAGTATGTGAGGGGCATGGGAGTTAGACTCTTTCTAGAGATACTGAGTATATTTTTAGAGGCCATTTCATTCTGCCTTGACACTTTTCACATACCCCCTCTTACCTATCCTAATGATTAGACAATGATGGCCATTATAGATTGGAACCTTGTCTCTAAGACCCAGACATTTCCCCCTTTTTGCCAACAGCCTCTTCCTACCTCCTCCAGCCTTGGTTGCCTTAAGGTGGATTTGATAACAGGTTGTTCCTTGGGTGGCCAGGATGGGACAGCGTCCCATACCAAACAGGAACTGGTGAGCCTTAACCACCTTGCCCAGGAGGCCTGTGGAGCCCCGGGCAAGCACTGGGCAGCACTGTAGCAACACAACTGCTGTCAACATCTTGAGCCTGAAGTCCTGCAGATGTAGAAGAGATGAGATTCCATCATGAAGGCCTGGACAAAAGTTAAGGGTCATTCCTGTGTTTGATCCTTTGTCTTTTGCTTCTCACCCAAATCTTGCTGCCCTGGTCAGAGATGCTGTTATTGTCCTTCTAGGGAAAGAACTTCTTTCCCAATGTTAAAATGTAGCAATAGGGCATCAAAGAGGAAGAAATAGGAAACTGACCACTAGGCAGGGGGGTGAAAGAAAGAGTTCCAAGTGGAGGTCAGAAAGCCTGGATTGTGACTGATTCTGCCACTGATCCCCTCTGTGATGGCGAGGATCATTGAAGTGTGTTTGTATGTGGAAGGATGAGAGCTGACAACCCACAAACCCTTTCATCAACACTTAAGGCCAAGAAACTTTCTAAGAATATTGGCCTCAGCCAAGTGAAGATTCGGTCTGCTAATACAAACAGATGCCATTGACCAGAGCTCCTGAGGCTTGGACAAGAGTGTTTCCTGAGCAGACTCAGCCAGAGAGGGAGAAGGAGCTTGAGGCCACTGGTACCAGCTAAAGGAGATCCAGGGAACAGGAAGAAAGGACAGGCCTGAGGTCCTACAGACTATGTGCCACCAGGTTAGAATTTTGCATCTTTAAATTTGCTTCTGGCTTTTGGGTAAGCACAAATAAAGGAGGAAGTAAAAGCAGGGTTCAAGGGGGCTGGAAGACAAGGCACAAAGACTTAGTCTATGGGACAGTGAATGAGGCAAAGGTCAATACAGAGGAGAAAGAGAGGACAGGGAGAAGATCAGAAAAAGACAAACCAAATAGTATATAATCAATAAATATTTGTTGAATTTGGGAGGAAATTAATAAATAAACAAGGTCTTAAAAGGGGGAAAGAGAAGGGGAGTAGGGAAAGAGTCAGAAGAAAATAAAACTTATTAAAGATAAAAGGAGAAAAGTAGACAGAGAACAAAGGTGTGGTGGTGGTGGTGGAGTTAGAAGAACAGAAATTGATGGAGAGAAAGAGATCAAAATGAGGAGGAAAGGGGACAGGGTAGAGATGAGAACAGACATGGAGGAGAGGACTGATCCAGAAAGACAGAGGACAAGAGGATGGTGGGAAATACAGAAGAATAGGGAAAGAGACTGAGGCAAAAGAAAGGGAAAATGAAAGAGGTGAGGGGGGAGGTAGGGAAAGAGAATGCAGGGGTAGAGGCAGAGACAGACAGACAGAAGGACACAAAAGGGACATGAGAAGAGGTCAAGAAGTCTAGAGGAATATACGAAGACTCATAAAACTGAGAGCAGGAGAGGAGATAATCCAGAAGGGGCAGAGTCAGTCAGACACAAAGATAAAGGAGAAATGCTGCCAGAGATTGGGGATGGTTAAGCAACAAACAAGAGTTAGGGGAATAGGAGAATGGCCCAATTAAGGGAGATGAGAGAGACTGGACAGAGAGAAGGGAGTAGAGAAAAATGATAAAATCAAAGGATAGAGGCAGAGAGGTGGCTGAAGTGGGAGAATGAAGGCTGGGGGGAGGTAGGGCTGAGAGATCCCAAGATAAAGACATCCGGAGAGCAAGGAAAAGAAACAGATTGAAAGAGAAAAGGCAAATTGGAAAGTCAGAGTCAAAGGATGAGACAAAATAAGGAACAGTACAGTGGGAGAAATATGGGGGAATATGGGAAGACTAAGGCCCTGGAACTGCCAGGAAAGCTACTGAGTAGAATCTAACAGCACTTCAGTATAAGGCCTTATGTTGTGAGGGACAGGTGAGGAGGAGGAACTTGTGGCCCTGACCTCACATGGCAACCTGCTTCATCTACCTCCCTTCCTGATTTCATAGAACAAGCACTCTCTCCCTACATCACAAAACAATCTCTTCCCCTTGTTCCATCCAAGAGCATCCTCTCCTGAGTCTCACAGGCTGTCACAGCAGCCTAAGTTGGTACATGGGTCCAGGCCATGTGGGCCCTGAAACTGGGAAAGGCAGAAGGGCTGTTGAAATGAAATAACCCATGTTAAGCCTTTAGGATAGTGCCTGGTAGTAAGTTTTCAATAAATGTTAGCTTTTCTTATTTAAATTCCAGCTCCCCAACTCCCCTGCCAGACATTTTCAGACAAGTCACTTCCCCTCTCTGGGTCTAGGCTTTCATCAGCTGTCAAATGTAAGGTAATCATGCCTACCTCACATGGTAGGCAATGCATTGGATCCAGTGCCTACCTCATATCTGGAGATATGAGTTTCCCTTTCACTGCCTGACCATGAAGGCTAAAGCAGTTAGGGCTTAGCCTGCAGACCACAGATAAAACTCCCAGAGTTTATCACCACTTGGGTCTTACCACTCCCCAAGCTGAGACCAGGGTGTGGGAGAGAAGAGAAGCCCCTTCCTGGAATCATGTCTGAGCATCTGGCTAGGGCTGGCCCTGGCTTTTGGTGATGAGGAGAGGTAGATGGCCTAGGGAGAGGCAGGCAAGGCAGATGGCTAGGTTTCAGGCTCCTACAAACTCCTTCCCCCAACATCAACACCGATAAAAATAATAACAAAAGCATTAAGGTATGTAATGGGAAGGAAAGTCCCCAAGATTGGAGGCAAAGCCCAGCCCTGCCTTGGGATGGTGGTGGATTAAGGCCTACCCACCATGTATAAAAACAGAAGAAGTTCAATACACTCATCATCTGTAAGGGGTTTTTGGTCATGATATGCTGTGTCCTGGGAAAATATAGACTATTGCTTGAAGTTTGTTGAATTCTCAAGTTCTTACAAGTTCTAGTTCCCATTTCTCCTGTTCTGATACTCCTTTCCTGGAATTTGCCCTGCCTTAGTCTGTCTTGCCAATAACCCATAACCTTGTAGTTTAGTTACCTTGAGCTCTGTTTCCATTTTATTCTACTACCCACCATGAAGCTGGAGTAAGTAAAACTGAATCAAGGAAGCATTTTAAGCAATTTAGGGTATTAAGAGTGAAGGCTCTGGAGCCAGACTACTTGGATTTGAATCCTGGCTCCACCACTTGCTAGCTCTGGAACCGTTGAAAAGTTACTTCCCTGCTCTATGTCTTATATGTGTAAAATGTAGTTCATAACAAGGACTATCTACTTGACAGGATGTTGTAAAGATTCAGTAAGAATCCATATAAAATGTTTAGAAGAGTACCTATTCCAGAGTAAACACTGGAAAAGTGCTAGTGATTATTTTTATTTTCCTTGTTTTCTATGTAGGCAAAGTGAAGGTACAGCCAAGGGAAGTCGTATCATGAATATACAAGGCCAGGGATGGAAAGCTAGAGACCTGATTTTTGTCCCATTCTTGTTACAACTTACTGTATAAACTTGGACTCTGTACCTTGGCTCTCTGGGCCTCCACAGACATTGGACTAGGCAATTTCATAGATCCCATCAAGTTCTGATAGTCAAACACTCCCAGTGCCAGGTTCTGTTATAAGTGCTTCATATGCATTGACTTCTTTAATCGTCATGACAATGTAATGAGGAAACTGAAGCCCCAAAAGATTAATCTGCCCAGGTCACAGAAATAGTAAATAAGGAAGCAGGATTTGAACCTAGGCAATCTGGTTCCAGAGACCACTAACTTAACTACTATGAATCTGTGATTCAAATATTACTACATATTTTCTTGACTGAAGGCCTGATTCCAGACATTTATCTCCTCTCCTACACTCACATAGGTTCCTTTCCAGGACATTTACTTCTTGTGATCAATGCCTTTACCAAAGGAGCAGATCTCAAACTGAAGTAGAAATTCAGGTACTGTTAAACACTCATTCATTCCACCATTTAACAACTTATGCACCCACTTTGTGGTAATTCCTGCCAGGGATCTTCTTAAAACAATGCTTTCAACCAAAGAGATGATGGTGAAATTTCAGGCCAAGTGACAGATCATTTCTCAAAGGACTTACCTGCACCTTTAAAATCCCCTCTCATGTCAGCAACCAATCTGCAGTCTTAGAAGTCAGAAGGGCCAACTGCAACCCTACCCCAGCAGAGAGCCAGAAACCACTCATTGCAGCATTCCTTGTCTACCCCTCCTCCCTCTTGTGGCCTGCTTTGCAAGAATCAGTTAGGTCTGGAGGGGAAGTGGCCAATTCTCTTCAGGAGTTGGCAGCACCAGGCCTTACTTCCCTTCCTAGCACCCTCTCCCCACCACTGAAGAATCATACAGAATTTTAGATACCTGAAATCAGAGAATCAGAAATCCTTAGAAACAGAAAAATTTAAAAGACCACAAAATCAAAGCTAGAAAGCATAGTGGAAATCATAGGCCAACCCCTTTTTTCAAAGGGTGAATGACTTGCCTAAGTCTTCACCATGGGTTAGGGTGACAGTACAAATTTGTTGGCTTTCTACATAGCGACACAACATTCCTCTTCCACCTTCTCCCCTTATTTCTGTTAATTATTTATCTCTCCCCTGCCCCAAATCTCTCCTTACTCAATTCTTCATTCCCGTCATCCCCACATCCCCTCAGATTTTCCTCCCTAGCTCTGGCCCCCTAGGCTCTGACCCATTGAGCTCAGCTGTCAGCAGAGCAAAGAGAGGGATTGAGAGGAAGGGAGAAATGGAGAACTGCAGAAAGAAATATTAAGACATCTTTCTTGATAGAGAAACAGAGGAGAGAAAGAGAGAAAGACAGAGACTGAGAAATGCAAGTTTAAGAAAGAGAAGGAAAGGGGGAGAGAGAATTTTAGAGAAAAAGATACACAGAGAAAACTCAGAGGAAGGAGAAATTAGAGAAAATTGGAGCGTCAGAGGGCAATGAAGTGAAGTGAGTGATCTTGAAAACTAACAAAGGGAACAGAGACAAAGGAAAGCTGAACACAGTGAAAGACATGGGGGAGAAAAAAAAAATGACAAAGAGGCAGATTCTAAGGAACAGACAAAGGGAGAGTCAGATCTACTCAGGCCAGAGAGTCAGCATGCATAGGCCTGAGGTGGGCATGAAGACTACAGAGAGGGCACCAGGCTTAACAGCTCTTACCTGTTGCCCTGCACTGAGGACGAACGAACAACGGGTGGGTGCTGTGGGTTAGGACCTGGCATTTATCCCTTCCCCCTGGTTTAGCTCCACCCATCCGGCCTTCTGCTGGCCTGGCCCTGCATTGGCCCCAGGGGTATCTCAAGCCATTGCTAAAGATAAAACGTAAAGTAGTCCCCTCTCACCTCCCCCCTCTCCCAGCTCTGGCTCTTTCCTCTCTGTTTTCTTTCTCTCCTCAGTAAAATGAGCTCATACGGGCCTTGGGAATCAGACCATCCAAATAGAGATAGGGCACCTTGAGCAAAACCACCTCTCTAACCTTCAGTTTCTTCAACTGTAAGAGGGTAATAAAACCCAGAAGCAACTGTAGAACAAGTGTGAAGGGCTCTGAAGTCAGACATACGATTATAGGATTATAGCGTTGTGCTTATGAGCTCTAATAGCTTCCACAGACTACATCCCTGGTTGTTGTAACAATTCAATAGCATCATGTATAGAAAACACTTAGCACAGTGCCTGGTCCAAAGAAAGAACAGCTAATTTGATTGAGCGCTTACTATGCACCAGATCCTTTGTTAAGTGCTTTACATGGATTAATTTAGCCTTATAAGGACCTTAAGAGATAGGTACTATTATCCACATGTTACAGATGAAGAAACTGAAGCTCAGAGAAGTGAGGCAAATTACTGATAATTACCCAGCTAGAAAATACAAAGCTCAACTATGAACCTAGGCAGTCTGGTTCCAGAACCCACATTCTTCTCTCCCTCTGAGAATATACAGTTAAAAATTTGGAGTTCTGTCTCTTCTCTTTTCTATCACCTTCCCCTTATCCCGTTTTTATTTTCTCCCCCCTTTCTCACTCTCTTCTTCCACATCCCTTCTCAATCATAGAGCAGCAGGACTATGTAATAACCAGGCAATTTCATCTGTGGAGCAGATTATCATCATTAATATTTTATTTACATAAATGATATATTAGTCTACATACTGATCTGCAATTTTATTTTTTCCCACTTGATCACATGCAAATATGCCATGGAGATCTTTCCATATAAATTCATTCTGTTTAGGAGATTTATAATATTATAAAATTTGGGTGTACTATAATTTATTTAAACACTCCCTTGTTGATGGAAATTTAGGTTATTCCTAGGGATCTTCCTCTTCCATTATGAATAATGCTGAAATAAATATCTTTGGGCATATGCGAAAGTATTTTTTATAGGGTGACATCCTAAAGAAAATTCCTGGGTCAAAAGGTATATAGATATTTAAAATTTTGATAATGCCAATTTGCCCTGTACACATGCTACACATCCCAACTATTGGTGTATAAGAATGTATGTGTCTTTTTTCTCACAAACTTACCAATACCATTTGTTATTGTGGATTTTAAAAATCTTTTTTAATCTTATAGGCACTAAAAGTGAGATCTCAATGTTGCTTTGATTTGCTTTTCTTTGATTATTAATGAGATTGAGTATCTTTTAATATGTTTTTTGATCATTTGTTTATTTCTCTTCCAAATCACCAGCTCTACTTTTTGCCCATTTTGGGGATGGGCTGGCAGTAAAAGGTAGTGGCCTAAAAGTATGTGCTCTAGAGTCAGACTCACCCAAGTTATCTTAGTAGCTGTGCGGTTCACTAAGTTTCAGATTCCTCATCTGTAAAATGGGACAATCATAGAACCTACCATATAGGATTGTTGTGAGGATGAGATGTAGCTGTTATTATTGTTGTTTATAGTTTTCTTTTTGAGTTGTAGAAAGCCTTTGAATAGTATAAATATTAACCCTTTTCTTGTGATATTTGTTGCTCTATCTGGATTCATTAATTAATTCAACAAATATTTACTGAGTGCCTACAGTGTGTCAGGTGCTGTGCTAGGTGCTGGAGATGCATCTGCATAGAATTGGAGATTATGGGTATAGCATGGTGTATTTAACCATTTTTTTAAAATTGAAGATTGTCTTCGATCCTTCTGGAAGATATTTCAAATAGAGCTGGAATAATTCTGACCACAAAGTTCCTTAGCAGACCAAAAATTTGTCACTTTGGAAATTGAGCTCAGATAGCATCACCTCTGGGAAGCTGTGCCTAATCCACACACTGGATCTGGCTCCCTCTTCTGGACCCTTCCAGAAATTATCACATTGTACAATCAGTGTTTTGTGTTTTGTCTTCCTCTCTCATCAGACCTTGAGCAACTTGAAGATAGGAGTCTGGAACCATTGGCAGGAGGGGCTATCAAAAATGCTTGCAGCATTCAGTTGCATCTTCTCTGATCCTTCTACTCCATTCTGCCCTTACCCAGGAAAGGAAATAGGAGATTTGCAAACCTTCGAGCTGACCTAGAGAAGAGTGCAAATTACCCTAACGGAGGGAAGTGGCTGGGGCTTCCCAGGTCATAGGAAGGATGCTTAAGTTGAGCCTCCCAGTACTGTCCCTGGTCTAGGTGAGTGTGTAAGGGTGGGTGGTTGTTGTTGTGCCTTGCATTACTTATCCTTTATCAGAAAATGTTTCTCTTTCTCTTTGGGTCGTAGTTGTATGGTTCTCATCTCCTTGGGAGGTGGTGCAGTCTAGAGTGGGGAGTAATATCCAGTCTCATGTGCTCATGTGGCACTTGCTCAGGGAACACTTCCCTGAACCTTGTTTCCATATCAATTTGTTCTATGTCTTGGTTGACTTCCTAACTGCCTGGGAATTCCTCTGGGGTCACAGTCTAGGTCTGATTCATTTCTGCATCCTTTGTGTCAACCTGGCAATGCAAAGGTATTCAGATTATGTTTGATTGAATAGATTTCAGTGATTTAGGTGTTTCGGTGTTTCACTTTGCAGTTGCACTGCAATGAACATCATAGTACTGAAAGCTTTGTCTGCATCTTAGATTATTTTCTTAGCATTGATTTTCTAAAAGCTGATTGAAGCATAATTTATAAACCATAAAATTCACCCATTTTAAGTGTACAATTCAATGCTTATTACTATAGTTACAGAATCATGCAACAATCACCACAAGTATTTGTATTGATTTTTTAAAATGGAATTATTTGATCAAAGGATGTTGGGAATATACCCAAAGGAATGGAAAACATCAAGTCGAAGGTATACCTGTTTCCCAATGTTCATTGCAGCACTCTTCACAATAGCCAAGAGCTGGAATCAACCCAAATGTCCATCATCGGATGAGTGGATACGGAAAATGTGGTATATCTACACAATGGAATACTACTCAGCTATAAAAACGAATGAAATACTGCCATTTGCAACAACATGGATGGACCTTGAAAGAATAATATTAAGTGAAACGAGTCAGGCAGAGAAAAAGAAATACCACATGTTCTCACTTATTGGTGGGAGCTAAAAAAAAAAACAAAAAAACCCCAAAAAAACAAATTAATTCACCCACATACACACAAAAAAAACCCGGGGGGATGGGGAAGAAGATACAACAACTATAC
>NW_007729839.1:213833-219117 GCF_000696425.1 Galeopterus variegatus
AAAAAAAAAAAAAAAAAAAAAAAAAAAAAAAAACAAAAAAAAAAAAACAAAAAAAAAACCGGGGGGGGGGGGGGGGGAAGAAGATATAACAACTATACTTCCATGAAGTTGTTACAACAAGCAAACGGAAAGGACATTCTTGGGGGGGAGGGGAGAGAGGTAGGAGGGAGGGAGGTGTCGGTGATGGGCCATAATAATCATATACAGTGTATATTGACAAAATAAAAAAAAAAAAAAAAGGCTGTACCAGTTAATGATAGGCTCAATCATCTGTGGCAAGTGGGGCTTAAGGAAGATACACAGAGCTTTTCTGGGTTACTCCCAGAATGGTTGGTCTCACTATCAAGCATCTCTCTCCTCCATTAGCTATACCCCATACCCAGATTCCAGAGTGAACCTCAGAGAGTAACCTGTATCCTCATGATTCCTGATAGCCATGTCCCAGATATGCTGCTGTTCCTTCTTCTTGTAAGATTGGTCTGTAGTTTCTAGTTCAATTTAAATGACACATCTGTTATTGTAACATTTGGTAGAACCAGCCAGTATAATTATTTTGGCCCAATGCCATTTGGTGGTGGTAGTTGGATAGCTCTTTGATAGCTTTTCCAATGGTTCCCCTGGTTATTTGTTTTTTACTTTTTCCCATATCAATTTTAGTATTGATATTTTAAAAAATAGCCTAGAGTAATACAGAGAATTCTCTTATGATTTTTGACTAGGTATAAAATCCTAAAGTCCACTTTTCCCCCTCAGAGTGTTATAAATATTATTTCATTCTTTTCTAATATTTAGTATTAGAGCTAAGATGTTCAATGTCGGGATCGTACTCTTTCTTTTATAAGTAATCTATATGCTTAACAGGAATATATTCTTATGGGAATTCAGAAATGCCCTGGGATATATCCTAACATAGGTAGGAACTATGTATAAGTTTTGTCTGTTGGTGAATGAGGCCACATTTTCTTTCTCAGCCTCCTATTTAATAAGCAGAGGGAGCAATGTGAACAAAAGGAAAAATGTTTAAAATGAAAGTTAATGTTTCAGGAAACACTACAGAGAACAAATAATATTTTAAATGGGTAATGAAGCAAGTAGAGCAGAAGGAAAGGGACAATCTAAGCAATACAGGCAGAGGGTGCAATATCAATAAAATCAGGTTTAAACGTGTTGACTGTTGACTGTGTGTCAGGAACAGTGAGTTCCCTAGATATTGAGAGAGAAAGAAGAGTCTGGATTTAGCTGCTGAATCACTTTCTGGAGGGTAAGATCTCGTCCTGGTACATGGTTCTTCTAAGTTTCACTGCCAGAGTGAACAGTGGTTAAGAACATGGGCCCTAGAGCCAGAATGCCTGGGTTCTGTCATTCATTAACTGTGAACTTTGGTAGGTTTCTTAAACCTCTCTGAATTTAAGTTTTCTTGTCTATAATATTATAATATGAGGATACTGATAATATTTACTTGATAGCGTTTTTGTGAGGTGGAAAAGTGAATCCGTGCAAAACTTATAATTCCTGACACCTAGGAAGCAGTCAGCAAATGTTCTGTTCATTTAGTTTCAATTCTAACTCTTTTATTAAGTTCTTTTCTCTATCTCCAAGGCCATTGTGACAGTTCAGACTTCATCATGTGCACCCTCCCCACTGGCTGTTGGTATGATCTTTCTATCTGGCCACATAATCCTGTTGTTTAGAATCCTTCAGTGGCTTCCCATAGTTGCCAGGAAAAGAAGGAAAACACCCAAGTCATTTACAGGGTCTACAAAGCCCTTCATGAAACATCTTCTGCTACATCTTGTGTGTACCTGTTGAGACTTTCCTGTAAGCTTCCTTTAGTCCACCTATACCCTTTTCTCCTGGTCTTTATATTCTTCTCTCTGCCTAGAATTACCTTCTCCAATCTTCCTTTTTTGGTTATTACTTTGGTCTAGCTTATTTACTATAGCTTGTTCCTTAAGATTCAATTTAGATATCACTTATCCCAGAAACCTTCCTTAACTTGCTCCCCTCCGACAGTGGTAGATGTTTCTCCTCTGTGCCTCCTTAATTCCCTGTTTATGTGCCTGTCTTTCCTACAAGACTTTAAGCTCTTTGAGAACAAGGTTCTTACATTATTTTGGCTTTCTATTTATCCCCAGTAACCTAAAATATATTTCAATACATAGTAGACTGTATTAGTCCGTTTGTGTTGCTATAACAGAATACCTGAGACTGGGTAATTTATAAAGAACAGAGGTTTATTTGGCTTACGATTCTGGGACAGCTGCATCTGGCATGGGCCTCAGGCTGTTTCTACTCATGGCAGAAAGTGGCAGGCAGCCGGCGGGTAGAAGCATATCACGTGGTGAGAGGAAGCAAGAAAGAGAGAGGAGGTGCCAGGGTCTTTTAAACAACCAGCTCTTGTGGGAACTAATAGAGCGAGAACTCACTCATTAATCCCTCCTCTTCCCTCAGGGAGAGCATTAATCCATTCATGAGGGATCTGCCCCCATGACTCAAACAGCTTCCAGCACTGCCACATTGGGGATCAGATTTCCACGTGAGTTTTGGCAGATAAAACACATCCAAGCTCTATCGTAAACATTGAACAAATGTTTGTCGGAGAAATGTATAAAAAAATGAATATGAAGTGCTTTTCTCTGTTGTTTTCAGACAGTGGGGTACTGATTAGCTAACTGTGGCTTGGCACAGTTTGTAGGGCTTCCTAGAGTTGACACTGCCTAGGTGTCCCAGACTTGGGCCTTTATCTTCAGTTTCCATACATGTGTTCCAGTCCCTGTGGATTGCCATCTTCTCAGGTTCCTGGGAGCCAATTCCTGAGTTCCCAGAAGACCCCTAGTCCATATTTTTTCCTGAAAATTCTTCTGTACAGCCAGGGCTGAGTTTTAAGAGCTCAGCATATCAAAGGCAATTGTCACATGTACGTATTTATTTTTTCAGATGATAAGACTGACAGAAATAATTCTATTCCAAAGCAAGACATGCTGGTCATAAAGGAATTTCTAGGGATGTTACCAGAAGGGTTGTTCCCTAGGCCCCCAACTCTGGAACAACATCTGAGTATTAAGTCAGGTTGGAGTGGCATGTGGGACAGAGCCTGATATGTGTTTCTTTCTAAGAAATGTTAGCTCCACCATTAAGCAGCCAGTTCCTCATGGGGGAGAGTTCCTGACATAATATCTATAGAAGAACTTAAGCCCCATGACTCAAAGGAAAGTGGATATAAGCCAGAAAGTCTAGAGTAGAAATTCACGAAATGTTATCATCATACTGAACTCTGAATTTTTAGGGAGTTGGATAATTAGTCTTAAGGAAAGACCTTAAAAGTATATCCAGTGTTTGAAAGCTTTTAGATGGAATTCAATTCTTATTCTCCAGAGAATTCACAGTGGGGAAAAGTCCTGTAAATGCAGTGATTATGAAAGGACCATTAGCAAGAGCTCTAATCTTGCAAAACATAAAAGAATCAGGAATGGAGACAAATCCTATGGATACAATATCTATGGGAAAAAACTTTACCTGGAGCTTAAACCTTGTAAACCTCAGGAGAATTTATAGTAGGAAGAAGTCTTTTGAGCTTCATCAATGCAACAAGGCCGTAATTTAGGCCTTAGATTGGTTTAAGCATCAGCAATCTATAACAAAGAAAAATCTTATGAATTTCATGTATGTGGCAAACCTAAACCAGAAGGACAAACTTATCAATCATTAGAAAATTCATGACAAAGTCAGTGTAGTAGATGTTATGAGAAATGATTCCTCTCAATATGGGCTTCATCTCTTGCTTGGACCAACCTCTTCACTGATCTCCTTCTCCCCAATACTTAATCCTTGTTACTACTAGAATGTTCTCTTTAAAACATAAATAATGAGTATAATATAAGTATAATAAAGAACCTATGCATAGAGATCCTATGCTGGGAGCATACTTTAGGAAAGGATGTCGGTTCCTTTGCAGCAAGGAATAAGCTTTTGCCATTTGCTGAGTAAAGATAGTATGAAATTGGCAGCCAGCCCCCTCTGCCCAGAAGCAGGTAAGACACCAACGCCTGGGGTCCTAGGCAGGAGCCATGGGCAGCGGCCCCCTCCACCTGGAAGCAGGCTAGAGAGCATGCCAAAAACACCACTTCTTTGTGGGTGGCCCACCAATGCCACTGCCACAGCCACGACTGCTGCAAAAGCAGATTGACACCACAGCAGTAGCCACAACCACCATGCAGGTGGCCTGCCAGACACTTGACTGTATTGACACAAGGAGAGTCACCAGTTGAGACTGGAAAAAGAAGACATCTTTCTCCTCAAAGTCCACTCCAGAGTGGTAGAAGCAATTGCTCTACCAGATGACCAGACATCAATGTAGAGATACTAAAAATATGAAAACCCAAGAAAATATGATACCACCAAAAGAATACAGTAATTCTCAAATAGCAGACCCTATAGAGCAAGAAACCTTTGAAATGGCTGTTCTGAGCAACAATCTTAAAGAAACTCACTGAGATACAAGAAGACTCAGATAGACAACGTAATGAAATGAGAAAAAAAAAACCCAGGATATGAAGAAGGAAATTTACAGATATTAATACCTTAACAAAGATTGTAGCAGAACTCATTGTACTGAAAGACTCACTCAACAAAACAGAAAACACAACTGATAGCTTAAGCAGCAGGCTAGAACAAGCAGAAGAAAGAATTTATGATATTGAAGACAGTCTTTTCAAAATAATTCAGGCAGACAAAAAAAAAAAAAAAGAAAAAAATAATTTTAAAAAATGAAGAAAAGCTAAGAGAGCTAGCAGACAACCTCAAGTGCACAAACATTCGAATCATGGATGTTCTAGAAAGGGGGGAGAAAGGAAAAGGAAAGGAAAACATAGTCAGTGAAATAATAATGAAACACTCCCCAGGTATATAGAGAGATACAGATCTTCAGATCCAGGAGGCTCAAAGATCCCTAAACAGATTCAACCCAAAAAGATCCTCTCCAATATGCATTATACTGGCAAAGCTCAAAGACAGAATCTTATTTTTTATTTTTATAACCAATAAAAGAGTTTATTAAAGTAAACATATACAATACACGTTTTTTTAAACATAATTTTCCTCAAAACCAGCAATAAACAGTGAAAAAATATAATACAGACATGTAGTATTTAGAGTAGCAGTAAAAATATAATGTACTTAGGAACTGTGCATGAAATATGCAAGGCCTATGCGAAGGCTTTACACATTTATTTATTTATTTTTAAATTTTATTTTGTCGATATACAATGAGGTTGATTATTGTGGC
>NW_007729840.1:0-1190 GCF_000696425.1 Galeopterus variegatus
GATGCCTAGCACTACTGTAGACAACTAGAAGTTATTTTTCCCATCTGACTATAATTTTATAACCATTTATCAACATCTCACTATCCACCCTCCCCCTTCCCTTCCCATCCTCTAGCAACCACAATTCTACTCTACTTCTATAAGCTCAACATACAGTTTTTAGCTCCCATACGAGTGAGCACATGTAGTATTTGTCTTTCTGTGCCTGACTTATTTCACTTAACGTAATGTCTTCCAGGCTCATCCATGTTGCCACAAATGAAAGGATTGCATTCTTTTTCATGGCTGGGTAGTATTCCATTGTGTATATATACCACCTTTTCTTTATCCATTTATCTGTCAATGGATACGTAGGTTGAATCCAATCTTGGCTATTGTGAATAGTGCTGCAGTAAACATGGGTGTGCAGATATTGCTTCCTCATGGTAATTTCTTTTTCTTTGGAGAAATAACTGCCAATGGGGTTATTGGATAATATGGTAGTTCCATTTTTAGTTTTTTAAGGAATCTCCTTACAGTTTTCCATAATGGCTGTCCTAATTTCCATTCCCAACAACTACTGTATAAGAGTTCCTTTTTATCCACATCCTCTCCAGCATTTGTTATTTTTTGTCTTTTTTCTTAATAACTACCTGGGGTGAGATGATATCTCATTGTGGTTTTGATTTGCATTTCCCTGATGACTAGTGATGTTGACCATTTTTGCATGTATCTGTTGTCCATTTGTATGTCTTCTTTTGAGAAATGTCTATTCAGGTCATTTGCCCATTNGCCACCGGGCCGGCCCTGCCCATTTTTAATTGGATTATTTCTGTGTGTGTGTGTTAAGTTCCTTATATATTTTGGCTATTAAGCACTTGTCAAGTGAATAGCTTGGTGATATTTTATCCCATTCTGCTGGTTGCTTCTTTGCTCTGTCGATTGTTTCTTTTGCTGTGCAGAAGTACATTGCTCTTATAATGAAAGGTTTGTGAGAACAAAAATCAAACATGTTTATCTAAACTTTCCAATTTATTAATTCTGTAAATAAATGTTTTTCTGTATTAAATACAATCTAAAATAATATTAAGGGCAAGTTACTTCCTACTTAATTGCCACCATTCATTCTTAGTGTTCCTTTGGCTGTTGTGGTCCAGGAAACCCTGACAATATTTCTCACAGGGAACCTTTTTATTTTCCCCCTGACTGAC
>NW_007729840.1:1727-2322 GCF_000696425.1 Galeopterus variegatus
TTTGCTCTAATGGCTTTCTTCATGCTGCTTACAAACACTTGCAGTTCTGTTGTGAGCTATCTATCTACCTATCAGGTTTTTGATTTGTTTTGTTTTTTTAATTTAGAGGATCTAATAAGACAGTTGCTACTAAGTAAATATATTATACCAATGTAAATATGAGTCAAATAATATTTCACCAAAGTGGTTAGTTATGTGGTGTTTTTGTATCCTTACTTCCTTCCATCACAAATTTCTCCATTTTGGACATTGCACCTGCTATCCTCATTTTTTCACATCTTATTCATTCACTCTTGATCTTTTGGTGTTTGTTACAGGGGTTCAACCTCTCCCCCATCCCCAGTCATGTAATCTGGTCCTTCCTATCTTTGGCCTTCTTCAGATTTTGTTTTGCTGATTGATCTGGCCTTTACACTAATTGAATTTTTATTCTTCATTGAATTGGTTCCCTTTTTCACATCCTAACAATGTACATTGTCTCACACTCAGTCCTCAGACCTTTGCTTTTCTCTTTCTCAGGAATGCAGAGTTCAGAGCAGCTTCCTCTGAAGAGCCAGTGAGAGCACATTCCATTCCACACGTCCACATCTAGGGC
>NW_007729840.1:3244-4516 GCF_000696425.1 Galeopterus variegatus
CCTGTGCACCAACAAATTACTGCAAGGACAGCTGTTCTTTTGTTGTTGTATTTTTGGGCTTTTTTTTATCACTTCAGAAATGAAGGAATTAAGAAAGAGGAATCAAAGAGTATAAATTACATACATACTTATTCAATAATTAGTTAAATCCACCACTGATTTAAAAATGTATAAGTCATGGATCAATAAGATTGTCCACAGTTGGCTCACTTCTCACCTTCTGCTATTATTGCTTGTGAGACCTCTATAAAATACCTCCATCTTTAACATATGCTGACAGTATTTTCTCTGGCTGCTTCATAAGCAATTCTGAGAACTGAATAAAATAATAAGCATAGGAGTTCTTTGGAAATTCTTTTATGTAGTTATAAAGCATCAAATAGATTTTAGGTTTGAAAGAGAAGTGGTGTTTCTTATACTTTTTTAGTATTTGCTAGTATTTGTTGGTTCAGCTCACACCAATAGTGGTTAGGTGCTATATTTTGATACCCAGATAAAGTATAGTATATCTATCTAGCCAGTTAACTCAGTTGGTTAGAGCATGGTGCTGATAACATCAAGGTCCAGAGTTCAGTCCCTGTACCAGCCAACCACAAAAAAAAAAAAAAAAAAAATTGAAAAATGAAGTATAGGATATTACATTTTTTACAATTGATAAGAACAGATTTGAGAAACATATGCACAACCAAAATAATCATGATACCATATATGCATATGGTCAGTTTTCAAGGATCTTTTACATACGTTATTGATATTCTTGCCAGTTCCCAGCAGAACCTGACTAACAAACATGACAGATACTGTTAATTTTGAGATGTAGGACTGTAATGAACTCCAATGAGAGGTCACTGAAATTGTCTTCTCTTTGTCTTCCATTTTCAAACAATTAAAACACAAAACATTCTGGAATATTGGAAAGATCCTGATATGGGGGTCAAGAGCTGTGGGCTTTAATGGCTGCTCAGTCAGTCACAAGCTGGGTCATTTGTCCCTGTTCATTCACTTCTCTAATCTCCAGTTTCCTTATGATGTGTGCATGATGGTAGGGGCAGGGACTTGGACCGGAAGAACAATTAAGGGCCCTTTCAGCGTGAATTTTTATTACTTTCTCCTGTTTACCTACCATGGGACTTGGCACAGCCTCTAGCTTCAGACCATTTATTTTTCACTGTAATGTTGGCTACAGTTGAAAAGCACTCTATGTCTCTCTCAGTGATTTACCTTTGAAAACAATCATTTTGCTTCACAGATTTCTCTAGAGGGATGCCGTTA
>NW_007729840.1:5520-6676 GCF_000696425.1 Galeopterus variegatus
AGTGATTTACCTTTGAAAACAATCATTTTGCTTCACAGATTTCTCTAGAGGGATGCCGTTAAAAACAGTCACAATTTTTTTTTAAAGAAATGTAGAATCAGTTGAGCCAAGCATTTACTTTGGAAGACACATGGTTTGTTATCTTGTAAGTGTTTTAATTGGCAAAGTAGAAAGCTGCCTGTTTACCGAACTAACCATAAAAATGACTAATCTGTGTATTTTCCTAGTTTTTCATCTTTAGCCATCAGGGTTATTTTAGGACAGGCAGCTCTTTCCCATCTATTTCAATCTTTTGATATTTCCTCTACTTATCCTCTGACCAACTTTTTATCAATATATCAGTTGCTTTAGCCTTTAAACTGCTAATAATTAGCACTATATACTGCATATACTAGGAGCTTAATATTTATTTATGATAATAATAGCTAATATTCCTAGAATGCTTAATATGGACCAGGTACAATTTCAAGCACTTACATATATTAAATAAATGGATTTACAGTAGCCCTACGAGAGAGGTGCTACTATTTTTATGTATTTTACAGATGAGGAAACTGAAGCACAGAGAGATTAAGTAATTGTCTTTACCTTCTGTACACATGGTGAGATTCTCAGGTTTATTCTCTACTTCAATAAATTATTTTTTCAAAATACCTATTTCTATATTTATTACTTCAAACATATATTTTACTTTAATTTTTTAACCCTGTTGTTTTAAATTTCCATGTAACCTTCTTGTCTTATCTATTCATACCTGTTCACATCTATTTCTTCTCTTCTCTCTTGACCAGCTGTCTGCCTCATAAAAACCTTCTGTTTTTACAGTAGATCATTGTCTGGATCGTCACGATAATGTTTCTTTCAACTTTTCAACTTTTCCTAACATAATTTCTAAAGTAACCTATTTATTTTTCTCTTTATTCCTTATGAACTAAGGTGATTCAATAGAGTATATAAGGGGCTCATGTCTCTGCTCCATTTTTGCCTGGGTGATTTGAAGCCCCTTCTGAAGTCACACACCGAGTATGTAATCAGGGGCACATGCCCCCCTATTTTCAGCTCAGTACTAAGGCAGAGATTTCCTGTCCCTCCTATTTTGCCCTCTGATTTGCTGAATTGTTGAATAATACTGAATTTTATAAGATATGGTGCACAG
>NW_007729840.1:6858-8476 GCF_000696425.1 Galeopterus variegatus
GGGAGCGCCGCCGCACTTCCCAAGCAGCGCACTATCCAGTGCGCCACCGGGCCGGCCCCTTGAAGCCCCTTCTGAAGTCACACACTGAGTATGTAATCAGGGGCACATGCCCCCCTATTTTCAGCTCAGTACTAAGGCAGAGATTTCCTGTCCCTCCTACTTTGCCCTCTGATTTGCTGAATTGTTGAATAATACTGAATTTTATAAGATATGGTGCACAGTCTGAGCTCTTATCAAGATTTCTCCCTAACTCCATCCCCACCTACTGAAATTAGCTGTAAGGACTAAATCGCACAAGACACCATGTGCTGTAATCCATACCTTTGCACCATGTTGCTTTCTGGGAGTTTCACCCACTGAAAGGACATAGAGAAAAAGCACACTCTTGCAGGCACAAAATAACTTCTTGGTCTCTGCTTGGCACCAACTGTGAGCTTATGACTAAAGTCTAGTTATACAATATGTCAAAGCTTGCAGATGTTTGTCTTAATCTTCCTGATTTATGATTTCAGGAAATTTCTACCAGTCTCTGGCAACAGGTGAAATATCAATCTTAATTTGAGGCTTCTGAGTTTTCTTCTTTTTCTAGGTTATAACATATGTGTATATCCACATAAGAAGTTATAAGCATTCAGCACGATTTAATTGAAAATGTGTATATTGAATGACCACAAAATGTCTCCTCTCCCAGGCTGCAGATAAGGCAATGAGCAAGACAGACATTACTGCTGCCTCCATGGGCCTTAGAGGCTGAGAGGAAAAACAAACTTTTAACATGTCCTTCAATGTGCATGGTGAGGGTAATGGAAGTGGGAGAAGAGCGTGCTAGACGTATTTACAGTAGTCAGGTATCATCCTAAAATGTCCAAACTATTTTATAAGCTACTTTCAACTTTCTCCATGTGAAAAATAGTTCTGTTTTATTTTGCTATGTTTTGCTTTGATTTTGGAAGTCCAGAGCAATTGTAATCACTTGAAAACACGGAATATTTTCTCCCATAAGCATCCAGTCAAACAAAATATCATGCTATCAAAATATCGGTGGCATTAATTCTAGAAGGTTTTTTCCATTTCGTTACGTTTTTGTAAAAGAGAAACGTAATTAGCTACAGTGATCATAGTTTTTTAAAGAACTGGTTTACAATTGGATTTGCTTGTTTAACTACATTTCTCCTGATGTGAGCCTGATATTTTTTGATGAGAAAGAAGGTGGGGGATACTTCAGTTACTCCAATGTCATCATTCCTAACACATTTCATAATTTTTCTTTAGTAAAAAGGAAAACAGATGACGGATTTATATTGCCAAGAATGTAAATACAGAGAGCAAATCAAGGAAAACCGCCTCACCTGCTATTGTCAGAAGTAATGCATTTATTAAACACTATGGCTAGCACCAAAATAGACACAATAATTGCTTCAGATTCAAAAATTGAGATGTTTGAATTCATTTTCCAAAATACAAATGGATTCAATATAACACCCATTTCTTAATTCTTTCATTTCTTAAGTATCTAAAAAAAGAGTATCCCAGACTATTTTTTTATTTTTATTTTTATTTTTGTTTTTATTTTTATTTTGTCAATATACAATGTAGTTAGTTATTGTGTCCCATCACC
>NW_007729840.1:9011-15954 GCF_000696425.1 Galeopterus variegatus
TATACAATGTAGTTAGTTATTGTGTCCCATCACCAAAACCTCCCTCCCTCCTCCCTCTCCATCCCAGACTATTTTAATATGAAAGTGTATAATTGTTATATACTGTTCTAAGTCCTAGGAAGAAAAAATTTGTTGGCAAGGCTTCATCATATTTTTTTGTTAGTGACTAAGTATTATTCCATACAGCACTATCTTGTATTTATAATTGAATACATGTAGATTAACTTATTCATTGAAGCAAAATGTTTGCATTTTGGAACAAAATGGAAGTTTGAATGGGAGTTAAAACACCTTCAAGATGAAAGTAGAGTCGGCTGTCCTTATCCGTGGGTTTCTCATGCATTGATTTAACCAACCACAGATTGAAAATATTCTAAAAAAAAAGTGGATAGTAGCATTTGTACTGAACATGGGGAGTTTTTGCTTGTCATTATTCCCTAAATAATGTAATATAGTTATTATTATTATAGTATTTTCATTGTGTTAGCTAATATAAGTAATCTAGAGTTGATTTTAAATATAAAGGAGGATGTGCATAGGTTATACACAAATACAACACCATTTTATATCAGGAACTTGCATATTCATGGATTTTGGTGTCGGGTGGGGGTGGTTCCTGGAGCCAATGCCCCACGGATACTGAGGGACAACTGTATGCATTGAGACTCTACCTAACCTGGTGTTTGAAGAAGACTAACTAGCATACTAACTGCATTTCAGAGTAGCAGACTGCAGATGCAAAACAAAGACAGAAATAATTTTTTTATTCACCACTTGTTAATGAACAAAATTAAACAGTATTGCTGAGTGTATATAGTTTCACTTCTTTAAAGAATTCAAAGTCTTTTCACACTTCTGAAACAATTATATATTTGTAGCATTTCTGAGACATACGGTGGGATGGGCAGACAGAAGTATTGAGAGTTTAAATGATTTACTCAAAGTCTTCCAGTTATTCAAGGAAAGAGAAAAGTCAGTTCTTTACATTTCTAACTGCTCATGTTTTTGCATTATTTTGTGCAATTCTGTATATAACTTAGTAAAGCATGATCCTGATTATGGTTCATTGAGGCGTGGCTTTGACTGTCACTCATGACTCTTCCATTACAGCAAAGGTGAGGGTAAAGAAAGTGAGTCAAAAACATTCTGAAAACTCTGTGATAACCCTTAATCTGCAGGTACATGGGTTGAGGAGGTGAATAGACTGATTTAGAAAAAGTCAGGGTAAAAATCCTCTCAAGCATAGATGCCCTTTTCCATCTGTCATGAGATGTTGGCCCACATACCCAACATCTCATGGCTGGGTCGAGTGGCCCCAGAGCAGAATTTTTAATGGGATCTCAGAAGAGAGAGCAGAAGCCAGGTTCCACAGGGAGGATATACTCTTTCTATAGACCACCCGTCCCACCCACCCCCAACTCAGAGAGACTCCAGCTCTCAAACCCTCAATGTCTGAAAAAGGTGAACTGCTTTAAGACCACTTCGGAAGAATTCACTCTTTGGGGCAGGGAACTGGCACAGCCTTTTTCCTTATAATGGTCTGGACAACAGGCTGGTATGGTTAAAGGGTTTCTGTTCAGCTGGGCCACCTTTATCCAGGTGTTTTGTTTGTTTTTGTTATTTCTTTGTTTTTTGCTACAGAGAGCAGACTTTTGGGGGGACTTTTATTGACTGTACCCATAGTGGTTTCTGGGTTGTGGCCTTTTCTACTGTCCAGGCAGGGATATATAAGAGACAAGGAAAAAACAAGCAAGCAAAAACTGGGAACTCATCCCCACTCAACCCCAGGTGTTTCCTTGATTCCTGACGTCCCTGGCCAATTTGTCTTTTACCTTTCAGAGTCTTCTGGTAGGTGACTTCCACATTTTGTCCAGAGATTCTTCTTGTGATTTGCCAGAGGAGTAAATTGGAATGCCTTTACCCCATCTAAGACTGTAGTTTTAAATTTTGAAAAAGAAACTTGGTGATGAGTTCCTTTTATCTGCTTAATTAGATTGTCAATTTAATCATTAATTAGGTCTAATTTAATTTCTTTTGCTTTATATTGTTTTTTGACAGTGGTTCCAAAACTGTCTAATCATCAGAATGATCTTCCACTCCAGGAATTGTAGATTCATTTCTTTTTCCATGAGATCTCATTTCTTTTTCTTCTTTTTTTAATAGCTTTCCAAGTGTATCTGGTGACGAATCCAGTTTGTACATCACTGGCTTAAAGTGTTAATTCAGTTTTAGGGTGAAAATGGCATGGCTTTGTATGTCAAAAGGAAACTTGTTTATTAATCTAAAGGCTTCACAAAATAACATTTAAAAAAACCCACATCTATTTAAGAAAAAAAGATTCAATTCATAAAGTAGTAATATATCTTTTAATTTTTGCTGTTCTGTATTTAAAAGGAATATTTTATTATACTTATATAAACAATTTAAAAATTCAGAAGCACATCACTATTAAAACTCAAAACCTCAGAAATAACCAAAAGAATATGTTCTTATATTTTTTCTTTTAAAATTATAATCACATTGTTTGTATGCCATTGGAATGCTTTCATTTGTGCTTTCTATCATGACCATATTTTTGCACTTTATTGCAAAACTTATTTTTAAATAATATTAATTACTCATCTATTATCAAGCATTTAGATTTAAGCTAAAGGCCAATTACCTAGAGTTTTTGTAGATTAAGGCACATTTATTAGGATTAATTATATTCATTTCCATCGTAGGGGAGGGAAACCCAACTTGGGTTCATCTGGGGTCCTACAAATCAGACTGACAAAAACTAGACTAACAAGACAAAAAACAGACAAGTTGTAACTCGGTGTTGAGTAACTCAAAGGGGTGGTTAGAACTTGGGTTTATATAGCATCTTAACAAAGGAACAGTAAATATGTAGAGAGGTGACAAGGCAAAAACATAAAAAGGACTTTGAGCTTCTGGAGGGCAAATTATGAGAAGGCAAATATATGGGGAAACTAATGGTAGATAAGGGTAGCTAGGTTTGTTTGCAGAGACACTTTCTCATGCCATGCTGTCTCCAGTGATAAGGTTGCTCTGCCCTTCCTGGTACAGGAAGTTGGAGTGGAGGCAGCACCTTCCGAAGGGGAATTTATGTTCTGTTTTCAGGGAGACGGGGGAGGGTAGTGAGCTCATCCTGTGTCTTCTTTTTCTCCATTGCCTTCAGCTCAAAATGATCCTTTCGCCAGAGTGTCATATCTTGCAGTGACATACTCAGAACCCCTTCACCTTCCTCCCCCCAGACATCATGTTGTCTCACAATATTGCATGGAGCGTCTTTCCCTGAAATGTTACCAAGACTTAGGCATCCAGTCTTAGCTTAAGCTTTAAATTCTGTATTTTTGTGCTCTCTAGGTCATCCATTACCACCAAGGATTTTCAGTCCCATTTTGCAGAATACATTTGCCAATCCAAATAAGCCCACCACCTCTCCCCATTTTCCCAGACTCTTTTCTTGTGTCCATGGATCTGCAAATCTGAGGTCAGCTCACTTTCCTATAACCTCGACATCTTCAATAATGGTTTACTTTACCTCCTGCAGTAACAGAAACCGGGCTGATCCTTCAGGCCAGTGCTGCCTTATTAACCCTCTCAGTGGAGGCTGGTTTAGCTTTCATGAGCCAAATGTTTAGCATCCAAATCCAGGAAGGGGACAGGTGTCCTCCTAACCCTTCACAGTTTTCTACAAAACTTTTGTCCTCCTTCCTCTTTCAAAGCCTCTAGCTTCTTTGCAGCAAATGCTATCAGGCTACACTGTTAGCCATTCCTCATTATTCCTGGCATCTGCCTCCCCACATTTATTGGTTTTAGCTTTTAACTGTATTCACTTCCATTCTGGTAATCACTTTTCATAACCTAAGCATCCGTGAGTGTATCATCCATATACTCTTGGCCTTTTCAACTGAATTCTCCCTAATTAGCTTTTCTTCTATAGTTGCAAATCTCTTTATTCTTTTGGCCACATTCTGGACATTGTCACCATCTACAGCTGCATTATTTAGATTTCAAATGTTACTGCTCCCAACTGTAGTGCCCTAACCATCCAAACAGTATAATCGATCTGGTACCTTCACTGCAAGATTCTTCGCTGTTACTCAAATCCAGTAACCATTGACCTCAAATGAGATTTTACATTGTTCATCATCTTCCTCATGTCTTTACTTCCGTTTGTACCAAGCTTAAATTCTATGGCCCATTATTGAAACTATTTGATTGGTAATATTGTCAGTTCCCTCTTCCCTGAATCATTTATTGAGAAAAAATCCACTTCTGAATGAATCCAGCTACCTGTCGTTTCAATGATTACACTGTGGCAGCTAAATGTAGATGAAGAAAATTCTAAAAGCTGGTAGGTAACTGGTAGCATAAGTATTTATCCCGTCTCCCTTTCCAGACCCATTAAAATAACAACAAAAAATAACAAAAGCCACATAAATCTACAAGGGCAAGGCAATGGAGAATAGATGACAAAGGACAAGGAAAGTTGGTAGCATTTCAGAAGGTGAGATGTAGGTGGAGGAGAGACTTACATGAGTGGAACAAGGTGAAACTCAAGCACCTGCAGCAGGATCTCCCATTGAAAAACAAGTGCATTCACTCTGCACATACTGCAGAAGGGCCAAAAAATGGAAGTACTATATACCTCACAGAGCAGATGGAACACTAAGTTGGAAAAATAATTTGTTTAAAGTCTGTAAGTAGTTCTTAGATATCCAAATCCCAACTGCACCTTATCAAGGGCCACCCCCTCATCACCTCCCAATTCAGGAGGTCCATTCTGTAAAGAAATTGGGCCAAAGATGCTGGACTCAGTAACTGCAGTCTCAGCAGAGGTAATGCTCCAATGTCTCCGTCTGTTTGGGTTGCTTTAACAAAATGCCATAGACTGGGTGCACAGCTCTGAAGGCTGAGAAGTCCAAGATCAAGATGCTGATGGATTCAGTGTCTAGAGAGGTGATTTCTTGATTCATAGATGGCCATCTTCTCACTGCAGCCTCACGTGGTGTAAGGGACAAGGCAGCTCTCTGGGTCTCTTTTATAAGGCACTAATCCTATTCTTGAGGGCTCCCTACTTATGATCTCATCAACTGCCAAAGACCCCACTTCTTAATACCATTAAATTGATGCTTAGGTTTTCAATATATGAATGGTGGGGGGGGTACAAACATTCAGACCACAACATCCCACAACATCCCAAAATTCCCTATTTGCATGTTTAATGGTGAGAAGCCAATTCTTTTCTTCATGGTTCCCAGGTCAGTTGTGGTCAACCCATGTCTTTCCTATGCCAAACTCCTGCCTTCACCACACAGTGAAAGATGGAAGTCTCTCTCAAAGGAGAGACTGAATGACACCACAATAAATACCTACAAATTCTAGAATAGGGCATGCGCCAAAGAAAGGAGGCTTGTTGCCTAAAAGATAGATCATCAATCAGTCAGTCCCTCCCATGCCAGAGCCCCAATGATCATCTTTTAGGGCTTTACTCATAAATATACCCAGAAATCTGAGAACAACCAAATGTGGGGGAAAGCCACTAACATAAAAGGCAGATAAAACTAATACGTCAACAGATTGAGGTAGAAAAACAAAACTGAAATGAAACAGAATCAATATAGAGATCTAAACAAAAAGTATAATTCTATTTAATATGCTCAGACAGTAAGAAAATATATTATACCCAGAGTCTATGAAAAAGAAATAACCAGAGAAAAAAAGTGCTTTAAGAAATTTAAAATATGACACTCAAAAATGTTGAACATTAATCAAAATGTTGGAATATAAAATTAAACCATTCTCCCAAAAAGTAGTTTAAAGACAAGTAAAATGTGCAGAAACATATGAAAATTTAAGAAATAATTCAGGAGGTTCATTCTTCAAAAAATAGGAAAGAGAAGAGAAGAGAGAACAGAAAATAGAGCAGAGAGAGAATGGTGAAAGAAATAATGCAAAAAACTTCTTTAAATTGAAGAAGCCCCCTCAATGCCAGGTACGGTGAATGAGAAAAAACCCCTAATAAGGCCCTCCATAGGGAAATTTCATAAAACCTGGGATGCTAGCACGATCCTTAAAGAGTATTTGTTAATATAGCTGTACATGTTTTAGAATCATGAATTGTCAGAGAATCACTGGAAGCTAGAAGATAACGGAGACATTTAGAAGACAAACTTTCTGGCTTATTAATTAATGTAAGTTTTGAACCTGAGTTCCAAAGCCAACCAGACTAAAAGCTGACTGTGAAATGAGTGTGATATTTCAGACAAAAGATCTTTAAAAATTAACTTCTCATTCACCCTGTACCCTAGCAAAATGAGGGAGGAAACTGAGGAAGAGGAAGACATGGGATGATCTGAGATCCAGGGTCGATGGTGGAGAGAGGTCCTACAAGTTCATGAGGAGCAAACCAGAGAGTAAGCGGTCCAGGCTGGCACAAAGAGACAGGGGACTTTGGAAGTCCCCTTCTACAACTTTTCTTTTAGAAGTTTCCCTTCCCAAAAGGAAAAGGAATATGAATGGTTTATCTGATATTTTATTCTGGTGGAAAAATGTATTGAGAAATGGTTGGAGAGTTTAGGAATTAGCCACAAAGCATAGCAAACTTAGCAAATGAAAATAAATTGGATAATTAACTCCAGGGGGAAAAAAAAAAAGTAAGTGGATGATTGATCCACATATACTATTGGCTCAGCAGTGAACAATAATATTTATGTAGTAATATTATAAACTCTGAATAGGAAATTAATTATATTGAGTGGTGGAGAGAGGCTGCTAAGAGACAGTGAGTGAGGGTCTGCTGGTCAGCTAATCCTCATGAAGAGAAGTGTTTCGCTGTAACAGTAAAATGGGTAAACCAAAAAACTCCACATATGTATATTATTTATAAAGAATGGAGGTTCTCAGAAGAAATAGTTAAAGAAATTGAAATTAT
>NW_007729840.1:16652-20697 GCF_000696425.1 Galeopterus variegatus
AGGAAAATTCTTTCAGACTTCAAATGAAGAGAAAATAAAAATTCCAAAAACCGATTTCCTGCTAGGACTACGTGCCACAGTGAAATTTAATGTGTTCACTGTCTTCATCTTCAAACAAGACTAGTTTCTATTGACTGGCAGCCCATGGCCCAGTTTGTGAATTATTTAGTTTCCTTGCTAATTCTTCTTCCTTTTTTTTAAAAAAAATCTATGTCTAGGGAAATATTACTTCATAATAGCTGGGTGGGGGAAAAGGAAGAAAAAATGGAAAACTAAAAACACTGACTTTGGGAAATTTTTTTACTTTAAAAAAAAATTATTTTAGTACCATGTCAGCTACACCACCATACCACCAACATGTTTGAACAAAGGGGATACAGAAGAACACTTTTTACCTGCTTTGTTTCTGCTCAAGTAATTAAAGTTATTTCTGCTGGGCTGTAATAATTTGAAATAATGTATGAATGTGCTTCCTTCCTTCATTTGCAATTCTGTGCAACTGGACTACCAGTTCAAGTGGAAATTGCAATAAAAGTCATACAGGAGCATGCAATTTGCATTTTTACATTTTCATCTTCTGTGGGCAGAATCTGATAATATATAAACTGCTTCTTATGAGGAACTGGAATGAATATAGTAAGTATTTCACTAGTATCCATATGGTACAATGACAGTTAGACAAGATAAGCAGTTCAGAGGACCTGAATTCACTACTTACAAAGCCATGGTTGCTGAGCTACAATTTCCTCTGTAAATTGAGAATAATAAGACCTAACTCCACAAGGATGTGCTAAGGCAATGGTTATCGAAGTGTAGCCCCCAGACCAGCAGAGGCAGCATTCCCCAAGAAAATGTTAGAAATGAAATTCTTGGGCCGGCCCGGTGGCGCACTGCTACAGTGCACTGCTTGGGAGTGCAGTGGCGCTCCCACCGAGGGTTCGGATCCCACATACAGACCGGTTCCCGCTCACTGGCTGAGCGAGGTGTGGGTGCAGCACCCAGGGTTACGATCCCGTTGCTGGTCCCGGTCTGGTACGGGCGTGACACTGAGGGTTGCGATCCGTTGCCGGACAAGAAAAAAAAGACAAAAAGGAAAAAAAAAAAAAAGAAATGAAATTCTTGGGCCACCCCAGGTCTACTGAATCAAAAACCACGGGGATAGGACTCAGCAATCGGGGCTTTAGAAAACCTTTCCAGGTGATTCTGATGCATGCTAAAGTTATAAAAAAACTATTCTAATGATTAAATGAGATACTATATGTAAAAAAAAGTGCTTTGATAAGTGTAACACATTATCCAAGTGTTCGCTACTATTACTGTAGTGATAATGAATATTTTCAGCAAATATCTATGTACAGGGTTGTGCTAATTGGGGCATCCAAGATTGCATAGGTATAGGCTTGATCTTCAATAAATTTATAGTCTGGAAAGATTTAAAAGGAAACTGACAAGTGCAGTACTGTGTGATTAAGTACCCCCATAAGAATTTGGAGGGTACCATGGGACCAAAGATGGTACATCCGAGTCATGCAGAGGCACAAAGGAAAGCTTCCAGGGGTAAATGATAATTGATCTGTGTCTTTATGGATAAATGCAAGTTAGCCAGATTGATAAGGAGTGAAGCCAAATTCCAGCCAGTGAAAATAGATGTCCTGGAAAGCTCTAGAAATGTGAAAGAATATATCATTTGGGCTAAGGGGCTTTGAATAAGAGTAAAGGGTTTGTGAGCCAAAGAGAATTGAAATCAAACCAGCTGCATCAGCAAAAGGCCAGATCAGGTAAGGCCCTCATCCGGACAGTATTCTGAAAACTGTGAGAAAGTAGTAAAGGTTTTGAATCATCAGGGAAATTATACTATGTGACATCAGGCTGGAGGCAGGAAATTCAGTTAGGAGCCTGTTCCAATACTAGAGTGATGAGGGCCTTTGGCCCCATGGCAGGATCGGGGTGGGTAGGAGTAAGTAGTTCAGAGATACTTAGGAGGTAAAATTAATGGGATTGCCTTGATTGAGATGAAGTGAAAGAGTGAATATGGGAGCCTGGAAAATTTTTCTTAACCTATAGATTTTTTTTTTAACATAAAATCCTTCTTTCTTTCTGATACTTGGAATGTCATGTTTCAAAATGGGCTTATGATCCCTTTTACCTTCATAATTGTTAGGAATAATGCCATCAGACACATTCTCCCGTGTTCTCCTCATTATTTTGAATCCATGAAAAATATTGGTGATCCTAATTGACGTGGATAATATCTTCTAAATCTGAATATGCAGATATCAACATTTTTATGAAATAACCAGGCCTCTGCATTAGCACTTAATTTTGTCTTACTTTACACTTATTAGAACAATTGTAAATAAATAAAACTAAATTTTATTACTTTAGACTTCTTAGAGCAATTCAAGTTGTTTCAAAGACCAAAGTGAAAACCCTCTGCCAGTTCCCACCAAATTAGTTCATGGACTGGCGATGTGACTAATGAGCTGGGCTGGGTACCTAAACGATAATAAGGATGGGAGGAGGTTTTGTTCCAGGTGTTAGTGAGTAATGAGTGGACGTTACCAAGCACACCCACAAATAAGTTATTTCAATAACTCCTCAGTTATAGCCTAAAAAGCAACAGGCCTGTCTGAATTTATTAAAGATTAGGGTGTTGGCTGCGGCTGAAGGAGTCTAATTATATTTTATTTTTCCCTTTCTTCTCTTCATGTGAAGAAAACAAGTCTTTATGCATGAATGGAGTGGGATGTTTATCTTTCTCTTTCAGGTGGGCTCTACCTAATACTTATAAAATAGTATAAAACATGCTGTAGCTAATTAGACAAGGAGGGAATTAGTCCAGACAAATTAACCCCTGGTACTCAATGTGGAATTTCAGTATTTTGTGGCTCAGAGATTATTTAGTGGCATCCCCTGCTTTTTCATTTTCTGTTACAATAAATAAATTCACCCACGGCATTAAAGATGGCTTATTAAGGGTTTACTTCTTTTTTTCTCACACCCCTTCTGCTGAGAGAAGCTCAGCACGAGGCCCAGAAAACACTTGGTCTGAGCTGAAGCTTCCCGGGTTTCCCAGGTTAGGTTGGGACAACACCACCTCCTCCCCTCTTGGAGTGCTTCCAAGGGGTAGAAACCTCACGTGAGTGTGGGAGAGTAGAATGCACTGAGCGTCCTCAAACCTGCCTTTTCTTCCTCTACCTGTGTAACAAGGTCAAGATCCAGGAGTATTCATACGTACAAATATGTTTTCAGTGGCAGAACTGAAAAGCCATGAAAACGGTGTTAGGTCGGCAAGACAAAGGGATCAAAGGACTCTGAGCCAAATGTTTTTCATGCCAGGGAGTTTATTTCCACTGTACCTGGAGGGGAGACTGAAAGATCAGTTCCCATCCCCATACAGAGTAATAGAGGCCTTATAGGGTTTGAATTAGCAGAAGGGCTTTGGGTGGAGAGGATAAGTTTTTAGGAGGGGGTTAGTAGCTATTGAGAGCATTTAGCACTTTGTAATAGCTCTGCAGTTTTCCTGTTCTACACAAGATTCTGTTTTACAAAACTCTGGTATTTCTCAGAAAGCACTTGCTTAAGAGAAGTGGAGGAGGGAGCGGGTAGGGTGAGGAAGTGGTTCGCGTGGCTGTGCTTATGCTAAGCTGATTGTGAAGCCTAATAAACGGAAGCTGTGGCAATAGCTTGTCCTTCTCCCCAAGTCTTAACCAAGTGTTCCTGAAGGGTTTGGAGATGGGACTTATCAGATCTAGCTGCCTAGGGAGCCAGTCACCACTTCAGAGTTTACAGTGTACGTTCATGTGCATTGTTTACTTTAATTCTCATACACATTCTGTCAGAATTATAGCTGTTTTTAGATAGGAAACGAGTTATTTGATTCTCCCAATGCTACACACCCTGTCTGCTCCATTCCTTACTCTTCCCAGCACCACAGCTGCCTCCTCTACACCTCAGGTGGTTTGCAGAGTGAGGCTTAGGGTGATAAATGGAACTTTTCAGACTATGACGACCAGAAATTTCTCTGAGTGCCACTCTCCTAGCA
>NW_007729840.1:21001-40623 GCF_000696425.1 Galeopterus variegatus
ATAAATGGAACTTTTCAGACTATGACGACCAGAAATTTCTCTGAGTGCCACTCTCCTAGCAGATAAATTTGTAAAGTTAATTACCATTATAAACGACTATATTCCAACTTTAGGAAGACTATGGGGGTAGCAAAACCAAGCAGTCAACAGAGCATAATCTGTGGAGCCAAAGTTGAAAATCTCGTTCAGAATAAACGAGATTTACTGCTCAACCTCACTGTGCCTTCATTTTCTCAGCTACAAAATAGGAAAATAATTCCTATTTCGTGTCATTATTTTGTTACAAATAATATATTAAAGCATTTAGAATCTTGTCTAGCACATAGCAGGTACTCAATAAATATTTCTTCTTGGGTAGGCTTTATATATTGTAGTTTTCGAAAGCATGGAATGTAGCATGATATCGACTCCTCTCAACAAAGATGATAGACATGAATTTCAGTAATAACATGTTTCTGTGGAAAATGACTAATAATAAGGAAAACAGTCTATCTGCTATAATTCTAAATTACAAATCTAATCTGGAATATATTTAACATGCATGCTTCTTCTGAAGAGATTTTTCTTCTACATCCTTCAAAACTGAAACATTAAAGAGTAAACATGGCTGAAAAAATAAGTTTGTGGAAAAACTGAATTGAAAGATGATATGACTCCTTCCATGAGCTTTTTGAAGACCCTTTGTACTATGATAAAGAATTAGTAAATCTATAAGTTAGTTTAGGGTCCTACTAAGAACTCATTTTGAACACATCTTTTCAGATCCAATCAGTTAGAGATGATTTCTATATACCTGGATAACCAATTTTTCTGAAACGTCCTTACACAGTACACATATAAGCACTTCATTCTTTGAAAAATATGTATTTTTTATATTACATGTTGCATGAATTCCCATGTGAGATAGCATATTTTTTACTTTCTGGGTTTAGAAAATTAAAGATTCTTGAAGCAATTCTTTCATTCTCTCTTTTGGAACTTTTCTTTACCTTTCTTAGATTTCTCCTACTTTGTAAACTTGGTTATTTTTCAATGTGTTTATTATTTTCTCTCTAAGTTTACACTTCTGCAGGCTCTCAACCATGTCTTGTTTAGTTCATCTGCATATCCCTTACATATGTAGTAGAGTACCTCGTATATACTAAACATTCAACGAATGTTTTATAAACAAGGGATTATTGATTTAATGAGAACAACCTTAGGGAGCAAAATGGAGGAAGAGTAGAAAAACTAAAGTTTGTGTGTGTGTGTGTGTGTGTGTGTGTGTGTGTGTGTGTGTGTGTGTGTGATAGAAGACAACACATACTGGCTCAAATGATATGGGAATTTATTGATTCATTCAACTAAAAAATCTAAATGCAGAGCAGCCTTGGATGTGTGTGTGTGTGTGTGTGTGTGTGTGTGTGTGTGTGTGTGTGTGTGTGTGTAATAGAAGACAACACATACTGGCTCAAACGAAATGGGAATTTATTGATTCATTCAACTAAAAAATCTAAATGCAGTGCAGCCTTGAAACATGAATGGATCAAGAAGTTTGCATTAGTGCCATTAAGGTTGTTCCTCCATTTCTCAATGATTTCCTAGGCTCTGCCTTCCAATTAGTTGATTTCATCCTTGGGCTAGCTTTTGAAGCAAAATGGTAGCAAGATGACTACCCGAGCTTAACAGGGCTACGTGCCTCCTCTTTCATGCAGAGTTGGGGAAAGGATGTCTCTCACCACAAATATCCATCAAAATCTAGCCCTGGGTGACTAAATTCTTAATGGAGAAACTTATATCCATGTCTGTTTATGAATCAATCTCTGTTGATAAGAAATGCCATATGGTGGTGGGTGTGGTCCTGAGCCCACATTACAGCAAAGAGAATGGGATGACCCTAGGGGTTGGGTAGGGATTTCAGTCCCAACCAAAGTATAGAAATGTTGTGCAATTTGGTGGAGGGAAGGGAAGGAGGATGGCAGGCTAAATGAATTTGGGGGAGGCAAACACAGCATGCACAACATGCATTGGGTAGCAGTTTGAATTTCCAGAGTTTGAAAAATAAGGCTGAAATGCTCCATTATACCCATTAGTCATATGAAATAAGTGGTAAAACACAGAGCCCCACAAAAATTCAAATCAGATTCTCCTCACATGCTTCTTGTTATGGGTGTTCTCTGAATAAAAACAAGTGACTCTTCCGCCTCCTATTAAGCTGAACAGTTCATTTTATCGGTAAGCCTGATTCTAATGGTTCACTTTGAAAATATAAGACCTCGGAAGTAATCACATCACATGTAACATTTATTTTCTTTCTTCTTGACATTAAAACAAAACAAACAAGTATTCTAATTTAGATTGATGTACCTGAGTCTTAGAAAAAGTGTTACATAATGTTTATTGTCTTTGTGGATTCTTTTGGCTTACACAGGAGGTAGAATCGTATTTGCATTCAGCCTTGTTGAGTCATAAAATAGTTAAGAGACTGTTGCTGACAAAGGGCTATTGTGGTCCTGAAGTAATTGTCAAGTTAATAAGGTGAATTGCACTCCCTTATTCCTTTAAGAACTTCATTCCTGGTTGCAGATAATTATGCAGCACTCCCCACACCCACCATCAATTAAACCAAACACCCAACTCCACCTAGACAGGTCTCAGGTTGGCATCTCCCTAGCCAAAGAACAATCAATTCCTCGTCATATCTTATTCATTTTTCCCTGTCCTATTTCACCCCACAAGAGCCCTCACTGCCAAAAACTATAAAAACACCCAACATGGTACTTAAAAAAAAATTGCATTATCCCTTCAGGATTAGACATTCACTTATTTTTCATTTGTTTGGCTGATATTGCTTATTTACTAATGAAAAATGAATAGATTTGTGAGATCTCTAAATTTCCCTATCCAGATTTCATGTTAAAAATAATGGAAAAAATGACTCTAGTCTTTTCTCTTGAAAACTATCACAAGAATTCCTTGAACTTTCAAAAGGAGAGAACAGAACTGAAGGTACTAGAGGTGGGAAGGGGGAGTTTAGTGAGATCTTGATAAAGGGCCACAAAAAATGATTATATTGTGTATTGTTGAATATACTAATTATCCTGAAAAAAATGAAATTAATTTAAAAAATAATTAATTGATTGATTGATGGAAGTACCGTAATGATTTTTAATAGGGATTTATTATCAGCTTGGAGGATATGAGCTCACCAAACTGTAGTTAGAGCAGACAGGGTTTTCCATTTTCCCTTCCAGTCTGCAGTCCTCAGGAGGAAGGCTGGAGAGAAACTTTTTCTTGTCTGTTGCTCCAAAGATGGGAGGCACTTCAGTACACCATTCTAGTATGCCATTAATGCCGCCCTCAGCATTCCAGTGCAAGGGTGCAGGAGCCACCGTTTCAGGGGATTTTAAAGGAGTCTAGGGAATCAGACTGCCACAATTACTTTGAACACTGGAGAAGAGGTTTATTTTGACAAAGGTGAAGATGTGTGTTAAATATCCTTCCTTGCTTCTTTCGGCAACCCAGCAAATGTTTCTCCTCCTCCGCCCCGTCCACCCTACATATTGTGGTGGATTTAGAAAGAAGGAGAGGAGAGATAGGAAAAATAAGTTCTATTAGTGTATAGTTGAGACAAGCATCTATAATTAACAATAATTTACTGCATGTTATCAAATGACTAGAAGAGAGGAGATCAGATGTCCACATCACAAAGAAATGATTGTTTTGCAATGAATAATATGCTAATTATCCTGATTTGATCATCACCCATCGTATACATGTATTGAAATACAACTCTATACCCCACAAATATGTATCATCAATGTTTCGATTGAAGAGAAAATTTCTAAAAATTAAGTGTCTGTTCCAGGTGTTTGTACAGACACCTGACCTTAAGGAAGTCCATAAAACATTGTTTAAAGGAAAAGCCAGTTTAAGAGAGATGGCCATGCTTCTGTTACAGTAAACACACACACACAACCCANAAAACTAAAGTTTGTGTGTGTGTGTGTGTGTGTGTGTGTGTGTGTGTGTGTGTGTGTGTGTGATAGAAGACAACACATACTGGCTCAAATGATATGGGAATTTATTGATTCATTCAACTAAAAAATCTAAATGCAGAGCAGCCTTGGAACATGAATGGATCAAGAAGTTTGCATTAGTGCCATTAAGGTTGTTCCTCCATTTCTCAATGATTTCCTAGGCTCTGCCTTCCAATTAGTTGATTTCATCCTTGGGCTAGCTTTTGAAGCAAAATGGTAGCAAGATGACTACCCGAGCTTAACAGGGCTACGTGCCTCCTCTTTCATGCAGAGTTGGGGAAAGGATGTCTCTCACCACAAATATCCATCAAAATCTAGCCCTGGGTGACTAAATTCTTAATGGAGAAACTTATATCCATGTCTGTTTATGAATCAATCTCTGTTGATAAGAAATGCCATATGGTGGTGGGTGTGGTCCTGAGCCCACATTACAGCAAAGAGAATGGGATGACCCTAGGGGTTGGGTAGGGATTTCAGTCCCAACCAAAGTATAGAAATGTTGTGCAATTTGGTGGAGGGAAGGGAAGGAGGATGGCAGGCTAAATGAATTTGGGGGAGGCAAACACAGCATGCACAACATGCATTGGGTAGCAGTTTGAATTTCCAGAGTTTGAAAAATAAGGCTGAAATGCTCCATTATACCCATTAGTCATATGAAATAAGTGGTAAAACACAGAGCCCCACAAAAATTCAAATCAGATTCTCCTCACATGCTTCTTGTTATGGGTGTTCTCTGAATAAAAACAAGTGACTCTTCCGCCTCCTATTAAGCTGAACAGTTCATTTTATCGGTAAGCCTGATTCTAATGGTTCACTTTGAAAATATAAGACCTCGGAAGTAATCACATCACATGTAACATTTATTTTCTTTCTTCTTGACATTAAAACAAAACAAACAAGTATTCTAATTTAGATTGATGTACCTGAGTCTTAGAAAAAGTGTTACATAATGTTTATTGTCTTTGTGGATTCTTTTGGCTTACACAGGAGGTAGAATCGTATTTGCATTCAGCCTTGTTGAGTCATAAAATAGTTAAGAGACTGTTGCTGACAAAGGGCTATTGTGGTCCTGAAGTAATTGTCAAGTTAATAAGGTGAATTGCACTCCCTTATTCCTTTAAGAACTTCATTCCTGGTTGCAGATAATTATGCAGCACTCCCCACACCCACCATCAATTAAACCAAACACCCAACTCCACCTAGACAGGTCTCAGGTTGGCATCTCCCTAGCCAAAGAACAATCAATTCCTCGTCATATCTTATTCATTTTTCCCTGTCCTATTTCACCCCACAAGAGCCCTCACTGCCAAAAACTATAAAAACACCCAACATGGTACTTAAAAAAAAATTGCATTATCCCTTCAGGATTAGACATTCACTTATTTTTCATTTGTTTGGCTGATATTGCTTATTTACTAATGAAAAATGAATAGATTTGTGAGATCTCTAAATTTCCCTATCCAGATTTCATGTTAAAAATAATGGAAAAAATGACTCTAGTCTTTTCTCTTGAAAACTATCACAAGAATTCCTTGAACTTTCAAAAGGAGAGAACAGAACTGAAGGTACTAGAGGTGGGAAGGGGGAGTTTAGTGAGATCTTGATAAAGGGCCACAAAAAATGATTATATTGTGTATTGTTGAATATACTAATTATCCTGAAAAAAATGAAATTAATTTAAAAAATAATTAATTGATTGATTGATGGAAGTACCGTAATGATTTTTAATAGGGATTTATTATCAGCTTGGAGGATATGAGCTCACCAAACTGTAGTTAGAGCAGACAGGGTTTTCCATTTTCCCTTCCAGTCTGCAGTCCTCAGGAGGAAGGCTGGAGAGAAACTTTTTCTTGTCTGTTGCTCCAAAGATGGGAGGCACTTCAGTACACCATTCTAGTATGCCATTAATGCCGCCCTCAGCATTCCAGTGCAAGGGTGCAGGAGCCACCGTTTCAGGGGATTTTAAAGGAGTCTAGGGAATCAGACTGCCACAATTACTTTGAACACTGGAGAAGAGGTTTATTTTGACAAAGGTGAAGATGTGTGTTAAATATCCTTCCTTGCTTCTTTCGGCAACCCAGCAAATGTTTCTCCTCCTCCGCCCCGTCCACCCTACATATTGTGGTGGATTTAGAAAGAAGGAGAGGAGAGATAGGAAAAATAAGTTCTATTAGTGTATAGTTGAGACAAGCATCTATAATTAACATTTACTGCATGTTATCAAATGACTAGAAGAGAGGAGATCAGATGTCCACATCACAAAGAAATGATTGTTTTGCAATGAATAATATGCTAATTATCCTGATTTGATCATCACCCATCGTATACATGTATTGAAATACAACTCTATACCCCACAAATATGTATCATCAATGTTTCGATTGAAGAGAAAATTTCTAAAAATTAAGTGTCTGTTCCAGGTGTTTGTACAGACACCTGACCTTAAGGAAGTCCATAAAACATTGTTTAAAGGAAAAGCCAGTTTAAGAGAGATGGCCATGCTTCTGTTACAGTAAACACACACACACAACCCACATATACATACTTGTTAGCATTTGTGTGTTCTGTGAGAAGATAAAAATAATAGAAGAAGACCTACTTTAATTACCCTGGGAGGATAGAATTGCATATGGGGATGAAGGGTTTTGTTCTAATATACATTTGTGCATAATCTTATTGTTACTTTAGCATATATTATTTTAACTTGATAAACATCACATGAAAAATTTTACAAGGAAAAAGATTGAGAAGGAATTGATGACTTGGAAATCAGTATAGTATGGAGACTGGAATTTTTGTTTCAAGAAACAAATTATTCATTTATATTGAGATTTATTGGCTAAAATGTTTTGAATCATAGATTTGATTGTACAGTTTTTATTTTTTAAATTTTTTTATTATGAATATTCATGAGATACAAAGCTGATTGTCACCTCTCGTGCCCATGATGTGAGAGCCAGATTCATACTGGCAACATAACCATTACCACAAATTGCATTTGTACCCTGTGTCCCCAACCCAATTATCCTCAACCCCCCTTGCCTTCCCCCTTCCCCCCAACTCTACTTTGTAGCCCAAGGAATGTTCTTTCCCTCTGCAAGCCCAACACACTACTGTGGTCTTTCTTTCCTTCCTTCTTTCTCTCTTGACTCCCACGTACAAGTGAGTACATGCAGTATTTATCCCTCTGTGCTTTGCTTATTTCACTAAACATAAATTTCTCCAGGCTCATCCATGTTGTTGCAAATGGGAGTATTTCATTCTTTTTCATGGAAGAATAGTATTACATGGTGTATATATTCCACAGATTCCTTATCCAATCCTCCATTGATGGACATTGAGGTTGGTTTCATGTCTTGGCTATTGTAAACAGAGCTGCGACAAACATGGAAATGCAGGTATCCCTTCAACATGATGATTTCCATTCCTCTGGTTATATACCCAGAAGTGGGATTGCTGGATCGAATGGAAGATCTATCTGTAGTTGTTTGAGAAACCTCCATATTGTTTTCTTTTGTGGTTGTACTAATTTACAGTCCCACCAACAGTGTAGGAGTGTTCCCTTCTCTCCATACCCTTGCCAACATTTGTGATTCACCATCTCTTTATTATAGCCAGTCTAACTGGGGTGAGATGTTATCTCAATGTAGCTTTAATTTGCATTTCCCTGATGACTAATGATGTTGAACATTTTTTCTTGTGCCTGTTGGCCATTTGTATGTCTTCCTTTGAAAAATGTCTATTCAGCTCCTTTGCCCATTTTCTAATTGGGTTATTTGTTTTTTTACTGTATGATCCCTTGAGTTCCTTGTATATTCTGGATATTAATCCCTTGTCGGATGCATAGTTAGCGAAAATTTTCTACCACTCTGTAAGTTGTCATTTCACTCTGTTGATTGTTTCCTTTGCTGTGCAGAAGGTTTTTAGTTTGATATAATCCCATTTGTTTATTTTTTCTTTTGCTGCTTGGGCTTTCAGGCTCATGTTCATAAAGCCTGTGCCTAGACCTAGTTGCTAAAGTGTTTCACCTATATTTTCCCTTAGTAATTTTACACTTTCAAGTCTTAAACTTAAGTCTTTAATCCATTTTGAATTGCTTTTAGTTATGGTGAGAAGTGCATATCTAGTTTTGTTCTTCTGCATATGGATATCCAGTTTTCCCAGCACCACTTGTTGAAGAGGCAGTCTTTTCCCCAATGTAGATTTTTGTTGCCTTTGTCCAATATCAGATGGCTGGAAGCCTGAGGAGTGATTTCTGGGTTCTTAATTCTATTCCACTGGTCTGAATGTCTATTTTTATGCCAGTACCATGCTATTTTGGTTACAATAGCTTTGTAGTACAATTTGAGGTCAGGTAGTGTTAAGCCTTAAGTTTTATTTTTTTTGCTCAGGATTGCTTTGGCTATTTGTTGTCTTTTGTCATTCTATATGAAAGGTAAGATTGTTTTCTCCATTTCTTTGAAGACTGTCATTGGTATTTTGATGGGGATTGCATTGAATCTGTCAATTGTTTGGGTAGTATTGTCATTTTCATAATGTTAATTCTTCTAATCCAACATCATGGAATATCTTTCTATCTTTTTTGTGTCTTCTTTAATTTTTTTTTCAGAAGAGGTCTGTAGTTCTCATTGTAGAGGTCTTTCACCTCCTTGGTAAAATTGATCCCTAGGTATTTTATTTTTTGTGTGACAATTTTTTTTTTCCTTTTTGTCTTTTTTCGTGACCAGCAACGGATCGCAACCCTCAGTGTCGCGCCCGTACCGGACCGGGACCGGCAACGGGATCGCAACCCTCGGTGTTGCGCCCGCCCCTCGCTCAGCCAGTGAGCGGCTGGTCTGTATGTAGGATCCGAACCCTCCGCGCTCCCAAGCGGCGCACTGTAGCAGTGCGCCACCGGGCCGGCCCTTGTGTGACAATTTTAAATGGGCTTACTTTATTTCTCTTTCTGTTCATTCATTATTCGAGTATATAAATGCAACTGATTTGGGGGCATTTATTTTGTATCCTGCAACGTTACTGAAGTTATTAACCAGCTCTAGGAGTTTTTTGATGGTCTTTAGGTTTTTCTATATGTAGAATCATGTCATCTGCAAATAGAGAAAGTTTGATTTCATCATTTCCAATCTGGATTCCCTTTATTTCTTTCTCTTGCCTGATTGCTTGGCTAGTAGCTCCAGTACTATGTTAAATGGCAGTGGTGAGAGTGGGCCTCCTTGTCTTGTTCCTGTTCTTAAGGGAAAGGCCCTCAGTTTTTCCCCATTCAGAATGATTTTGGCCATGGGGTTGTCATAAACAGCTTTTATTGTGTTGAGATATTTTCCTTCCATACCTAATTTGTTGAGAGTCTTTATTATGAAGAGATGTTGAATTTTGTCAAATGCTTTTTCAGCATCTATTGAGATAATCATATGGTCTTTGTCCTTGAGTTTGTTGATGTGATGTATCACATTTATTGACTATCATATGTCAAAACATCTTGCATCCCTGGTATGAATCCCACTTGATCATAGTGTATAATTTTTTAATATGTTGCTGTATTCTAATTGCTAATATTTTGTTGAGCATTTTGCATCTAGGTTCATCAAGAATATTGACCTGTAATTTTCTTTTTTTGTTCTTTCTTTATCTGCTTTTGGTATCAGAGTTATGTTGGCCTCACAGAATGAGTTTGGGAGAGTAGCTTCTGTTTCAATTGTTTGGAATAGTTTGAGGAGAATTGATATTAACTCCTCTTTAAAAGTTTGATAGAATTCAGCTGTAAAGGAATCCAGACTCGGACTTTTCTTTATTGGAAGATTGCTAATTACTGCTTCAATCTCCTTACTTGTTATTGGTCTGTTCAGGTTTTCTATCTCTGCTTGGTTCAGTCTTGATAGTTTGTATGTGTCTAGAAATTTATCCATACCTTCCAGATTTTCATATTTGTTGTCATACAGTTATTTGTAATAGTGTCTAAAGATTCTTTGTATTTCTGTGGTATCAGTTGTAATGTCTCCCTTTTCATTTCTGATTATTGTTACTTGGGTCTTCTCTCTTCTTCTTCTTGTTTTTTTTTTAACGTAGCTAATGGTTTTTCTATTTTATTTATCTTCTCAAAAAAACAACTTTTTGTTTTGTTGATCTTTTCTATTGTTTTTGGGTCTCTATTTCATTTAGTTCTGCTCTGATCTTAATTATTTCTTTCCGTTTACTACTTTTAGGCTTGGATTGTTGCTGTTTTTCAAATTCTTTGAGGTGTAATGTTAGGACATTAATTTGAAGTCTTTGCTTCTTTTGATGTAAGCATTCATTGCAATAAATCTACCTCCTAGTACTGCTTTTGCAGTATCCCACAGGTTTTGGTATGATGTATCTTTATTTTCATTAGTTTCTAGAAATTTTTCGATTTCCTGTTTAATTTCTTCTTGGACCCACAGGTCAATCAGGAGTCTATTATTAGTTTCCATGTATTTGTATAGTTTTCATAGTTTTGCTTATTATTTGTTTCCAATTTTAGTTCATTGTGGTCTAAAAAGATTCTTGGAATGATTTCAATTTTTTTAAATTTGCTGAGACTAGATTTGTGACATAATATGTGGTCTATCCTGGAGAATGTTCCATGGCTGATGAGAAGAAAGTATGTTATTTTGTTGTTGGGTGAAATATTCTGTATGTATCTGCCAAGTCCAGTTGGTCTAAGTTATAGGTTAAATCCTGTGTCTCTTTGTTGATTCGTTGCCTGGAAGATCTGTCACATACTGCGAGAGGGGTTTTCAGATCACCCACTATTAATATATTAGGTCCTATTTCTTTCTTTAGGTCTAAGATTGTTTGCTTTTTATATCTGAGTGCTCCAGTATTGGGTGCGTACATGTTTATGATTGTTATGCCTTCTAGCAGGGTAGATCCCTTTATCATTATATAGTGGCCTTCTTTGTCTCTTTTTTTTGTTTGTTTTCTGTTTTAATGTCTATTTTGCCCTATATAAGGATAGCTGCTCCTGCTCATTTTTGCTTTCCATTTGCATGGTATATCTTTTTCCATACCTTCACTTTTAGTCTTTGTGTGTCTCTACAGAGGAGGTGGGTCTCCTGGAGACAGCATATACTTGGGTCTAGCTTTTTAATCCAGTCAGTCAGTCTGTGTCTTTTGAATGGGGAGTTTAGTTCATTCACATTTAGGGTAGTTATTGACAAGTGTTCTTAATTCCTGTCATTTAATTCCGTCTTGTTTAGATTTTTAAAATAGCTTTTGATTATTATTTCCTCTTTTATTTCTCTTCGTCAATGTTAGTTGGAAATTTAAGGTGGGATGATTTAGCTTCTTTCTTTTTCTTGCTGGCATTTTTGTTCTAACAGTGGGTTTTGCTCTTTCTTCTGTATTTGTGGTAGTGGTCACCATTATTCAGATTCCAGATGAATGACTACTTTGAGAATTTCTTTCAGGGCTGTTTATGTGGTGGTGAGCTCCCACAACTTTTGTTTGTCTGGGAAATACACTCTTTCTCCCTCATTTCTGAAAGAGAGCCTTGCTGGGTAAAGAATTCTTGGCTGGCAATTTTTTTCTTTTAGTATTTTGAATGTATCATTACACTTTCTTCTGGCCTGTAGGGTTTCAGTTGAGAAGTCTGCTGTTAGTCTCATGGGGGTTCCCATATAAGTATCCTGATGCTTTTCTCTTGCTGCTTGTAGGATTCTCTCTTTGTCTTTGAACTTTGAAAATTTAACTATAATGTGTCTTAGAGAGGATCTTTTTGGATTGAATTGTTTGGGTGCCTTTGAGTTTCCTGGATCTGAAAGTTTCTATCTCACTCTACACCTGGGAAGTTTTCTGTTACTACTTCCTTGAATAGGTTTCCAGTACCTTTTCCTTCTCCTCCCCTTCTGGAATACCCATAATTCAGATGTTAAGATGCTTGAGGTTGTCAGCTATCTCTCTTAGATTTTCCTCACTATTTTTAAATCTTTTTTCCTTTTCTTTTTGTCTTCCTGAATTATTTCAAAAAGACAATCTTCAAGCTCTGAGATTCTTTCTTCTGCTTGCTCTACCCTGCTGCTCAAGCTCTCAGTTGTGTATTTTACTTCATTGAGTGAATCTTTCATTTCTAGAAGTTATGCTACACTGATTTTTAGGTATTAATCTCTTTGTAGATTTCCTCCTTCATATTCTGGATATTTTCTCTTGTTTCATTGTGTTCTCTAATTGAGTCTTCCTTTATTTCTTCAAGTTTTCTTAAGATCATTGCTCAGAATTCTTTTTCTGGCATTTCAAGGATTCCCTGTTCCATGGATTCTGACTTTGGAGCATTACTGTATCCTTTCAGTGGTGTTATTTCTTCTTCTTTATTTATATTTCTAGTATTTTTTCATTGATGTTTGATCATTTTGTAGAGGGTTTGCTTCTTCTATTACACTGAGGTTGGCTGTGGAGTTGCCCTGGCTGCTACTGTGGTGGTGAATTGCCTTTGCTTGACAGTAGGTGTGGTGGAGGTTCTGTTAAGTCACCTTGGGTCCTGTCCCAGAATCTTTGGTCATAGAATGAGCCCCCAGCACCACATGCATATGGTGGGCTCACCTCCGTGGGTCGTGCTGTGCAGGCTGGCATTCCCCTCCAGGTACAAGGAGTGGGGAGGGGTCGCCTCTGCCACGCAGGTCCGTTTGGCTCACCTCAGCAGGTCCTGATTGTATAATTTTTAAATCTCAGTCATCTCTACTCTCATTTCAAAATTAATTGAAATCTTAAAATTTACAGAAGTTAAGCTCTCTTGAAAACATTTATACAAACCAGTTTTTTTCAAGATGGCAGATTAATGCACAAAATATACTTAAGTGGAAATTTGGGGGGTATATGCTCAGTTTCCTCTAAAATAATCAGCTTCTTTGAAGGAGTTTGTTGTATAAACATATTACTTATGATAATTTCATCCATAATTCTTAAATTAAAAGTTTCCTTGGCCCAAAATGGCTAGAATTCAGCATGTTTGAAACTAATTTTGATCTTTACAATAATTTCCTTCCTATTACTTTTCTTGTGCTAGCTGATAGGATTATATCACATGGATATATTCCATAATTAATTTCTCTGTGGTGAAATTAATAAACAAACAAATCAGTGGTTTGTATTTATGCACCTATTGGAAGGAAAACCCATGCTAGGATTCCATTACCTTTGCTTTATTTAGGGACACGCATGATGAAACTTTGTAACATTTCTATGCATCGTCTTCAGAAAATTCAGAATTAGAGTAGCTTGTGCCTCTAAAGGAGCTGAGGTCTATTTCTAAGCAAGTTTTCCTGGTATTTTTATTTTTCCTCATTTCTGAAAGAGAGCCTTGCTGGGTAAAGAATTCTGTGCCTCTAAAGGAGCTGAGGTCTATTTCTAAGCAAGTTTTCCTGGTATTTTTATTTTTATAGGTAAACTTTTATCAATTTAAAATTTCCTTTTATCCATAATGTCTGTTCTCTGTAAAGTTAATTAACATCAGAATTTTTTCAGTCTACTTGAACTCCCCAAAGAACTATCAAAAGAAAGGTCATTTGATACTCTATTTGTTCATCACCAGATTTTGTATAAATATAAATGTGTGTGTACATGTATAGATAGATAGATAATAGAGCTAGATGATTGGTAGATAGATAGCATTATACTGTTTCTCCATGTGGTTTTGTCTTCCCCTATTATTTTTTAACTGGTATTCCAAGATACTTTCAACTTGCCTTAGGTGAGATTACTCTAGCCCTGATGCCAGGGAGTGTCACTTTCAAAATCTAAAGGAATCTAACTCAAAATGAAGATGTGTCCCCTATCTCTAGGCCACACCAGCATGTACACGAAAAAGAGCCCCATGTAGGATTCACACTATCAAATGAGGACTGACAAGGAATATATCTCAACAGTTGTGAGAATAAAATACAAATATTTCAATCCTCAATAATTCTAATTTATTTTCATTTGAATTTCAGAAACATTAAAACAATCAAATTGTCTTTAATTTCTACTTTTTAATGAATGTTCATGAAGGAAAGGAAGGCATTCTGATGGGCCTCCTTGACCCTGTAAGCTTTTTATATTTACAGAAGCTGATTGCTTTTGCGAAAGAGTTGCTTTTGAGCATGCAAATTTTCAAATTGAAAAGTGAGAGTGAGAGAAATACAGGTGTGCGCTGAAGAAGTATTGCTTCTTACACACACACAGCTCTTAAACACACGTGTTCAAAAGCTAGTTTTAATCCTATTTTGTAGCATGTACCGTGAGGAAAGTAAACCAAACCCATCGTCATCTGTGTCCTGGTATTTCTGGTCAACAAGCTTATGTATATAAGCTTTTATACCTATATGCAAACACACACTACCAGAAAAATCCTGACACATTTACTGCTTAGAAATAAACCTCATCTTCCTTAGAGGCAAAAGCTGCTCTCTAATTCTAAACTTTCTAAAGACCATCCATACCAGTATTATAAATTTCATCATATATATCCCTAAATAAAACAAAGGTAATGGAACCCTAGTAAGGGTCTGAATTATTTACTAGTACATCAAATGAGATTATTAACCTGATTCCACACCTAAGCAATGAAAGATCATCCCTTTGTAATGAGAAATATATATGTTCTCTGGTTTATATTAATGTTAAGCTATCATTTGGATGTGCTCTATTGGTTATCTGAAAGATCTTAAATCTGTTCACAATTTTAAAATGTGCTTGCTTTTGGGTTTGAGACAGGTGATGAATGAAGTGAAGTAATATTGGACATGGGTGAAAAAGAACTCGATTTTTGAAAAGAAAAAAGGAACATGTGAAAACCAATTTTCCACCTTATAAAGTCAAGAAAGGCATAAATATATATGTAAAAAAATTTTACACAATAATATGAAAATAGAAAAATTTAATTTTGTTTTCATTTTGGCTTAACATTTTTGGTTTCTTATCAAAGTTATCCACATCCCTGGTTCTCATTTTTTTATTGACATTCATAATTTTATCTCACGACATTTCTGCTAAAATATGACTCCACTGTTTTTTTTTTTTTTTTCCTAACTCATTTTATCGCATTTCCAGATGCGGACAAGGATGGAAAGGAAATCGATGCCACATCAAGTTTAATCCTTCTGCTTCAGATTTCACATACACCCAGAAGAGTAGGTGACATACAGCTAAACAAATTGCTTTAGTTTGGGGGTCTCAAGTATTTTTTGCTGCATATTTATCTTTTCCATTGGTTTGAAATTCCAGGTATTTGGATTCTTCTGGGCATTGGATTAGCATTTCTGATGACTCATATTACAGGCACCGTCTTGTGTTCTCTTGCAAACAGAAAAGTGCCAATAAGGTAGGTGATGCCTTTAATTGCTGAATAAAATATATGGTAGTCAAACAATTTTCTGAAACATTTCACTTGCTATATTTTTCTTTCTCCTCACATTACATGTAGGGAATTTAGTATTTCTATATTTTATAGGTTTAATTTTCTGGGCAGAAAGCAGGAGCTACCTAACAATGATAAAGACTCTTCTTTTTTTAGTTAAAAGCCTTAAGTTTACTTTTCAGATTTTGTTAGGAACCTTTTCTAGGACACCAGAAAAAGAGAATATGACATTCTCCACCCAATAAAAAGAGATGAGGGGCTGGCTATACCATTTCTGGGATGCCTGGAGAAGGCAGCAAAAGCACAAAGGAGATTCATTCCTGGAATACACAGAGCAGCTGGACTCTAAGCTCCAGTGTTGCAGACCAAGCCTTCCATGGGCTGAGCAATGCACAGAACAGAGACCAAGAGCTGCTGCACCTGAAGGAACTCTGCAGGCTGGGCTTATTCTCAACTCAGAAGTCCTTACAATGTACAGTGTTAGTTAGGATTCTAGCTTCTTATTCAACTCCAGTACGGGTTCCAGGTCAACCCAATAATGAAAATGGTTGACTTTTCCACAAACTCAGCAAAATAAGGCCTCACAATAAGTTTCAATAAAATTTTAAGAAATTTAAAAAATGCATCATCTCTTACACACCTGTCTTTGTCATCAGAAATTTAGTGCTGTTGCAACACTGGTGTGTCACAGAACAATGGATAACTTGTCACTTTCTTTGGTCTGAACTTGTGTGTCCCGCCTGATGAATTCTCCTCAGATCTCCAGCCTGCAATTATGTTAATTAGACACCCTTCTTGATATCAATAATTAAATCAAAGTTATTATAGAACTTGGGTGTTCATTAGGGGAAAAAAAGATATGACATTTTCAATACATTACTGTTAAGAAGACTTTAATCATGTATTAATATTTAAATTATCTTTTATGTGCCTAAAATATGCCAGACAGAATAAATACAAACACGAATGAGAAGCAGTCTAAACTTAAAGGAGTTTGTAAACTAGTGTAAGAAACAGACACATAAACCACCAGGTGAAATATTGCTTATGTAATAGAATACATACATGTATTAGTCAGGACTTTCCAGAGAAACAGAAACCATGAAAGAGAGAGAGAAAGAAAAAGAGAGAGAGAAATTGATTTAAGGAGCTGTCTCATGGGACTGTCAGAATTGACAAGCTTGAAACCCATAGGGCAGGCCAGAAGACTAGAAATTCAGGTTAGAGATGTTGCATTCTTGAGTCCATAATCTGCAGGGCAAGCCAGCAGACTGGAAACTCAGGCAGGGTTTTGATGATACAGTCTTGAATTACTTCTTCTTAGCAAAACCTTAGTCTTTGTTCTTGAGGCCCACTTTCATTAGTCCATAATCTGCAGGGCAAGCCAGCAGACTGGAAACTCAGGCAGGGTTTTGATGATATAGTCTTGAATTACTTCTTCTTAGCAAAACCTTAGTCTTTGTTCTTGAGGCCCACTTTCATTATAGAGGCTAAACTGCTTTACCCAAGTCAACTGACTATAAATGTTAATCACATCTTTAAAAAACACCTTCACAGCAACATCTAGACTCATGTTTCACCAAGCCAATTTGTTACCATAGCCTAGCTAAGTTGACACATAAAGTTAACCATCACAAGATACAAGCAAATTGTCATATTAATGCGACTAGCAAGAGCACTCAGAAGAAATCCTCAATTTGACACCTTCCTCAAATTTGTATTGGATTCCCTATAACTGTGGGGCTCATGAGAGGCTTTGCAGGCAAATGTCGGTGGCCTGACAGAGCCACCTTTTCTTTCTATTTTCTTCTTCTGCCATTCTCCAATTTTACACTTTCTCTTCTTCTTTGCTGCTCTCCTTTTTTCTTTACTAAACTCTATATCTATTTTCCCTTCCCTGTTTCTTCATCTGTCTGCTCTTAATCTTAATTGTCCATCTGTCTTCCCACCTCTTTTTTGTCTTCTTCTCTCCTTTCCATCACTTACTGGTATGCCCTGCGGTTTGCCTCTTTATCCATTTTCCTTCTTGTTCTACACATTCACTGTGGGAGATGTCCTTTATTGCCAAGGTTTCTAATGCCATCTATAACCTAATGGAATCAGATCAGCTCTCTTACTGAAATTTTTTCCCAAGATTCATGTTATTCTTTCAATCATTTGCTAGACTTCTCCATCTGAAATTTTTTAGGGATTTTGCTCTTTACATATAACATATTAGTGCTATCATTTCTATACCGTGGAACCTAGCCTTGAGGTCCTAGGAATCAAGGGAAATGTCATTATTGAAGATGGAAATCTTAGATACAGCTGCTTTTATCATCCTGCCAGAACCCAGCAGAACTCTAATCTGTCAATAACAACCCCGCTTGCACAAGTGCCACTAGTAATTGAGTGAGATTGGCTATACCCCTTAAATAAGAGGTTCCAAAGATCATACACTCTAATAAGCTGCCAAAGACAACAAATAATTAGGGTCAGACACTACCCCCTGAGGCTCGCTAAAGGAAGAAGGACCATCTCTACTGCCATCACCCCCACTTTCTCTCCAGTCTGTGGAAGGAGAGGACTGGAAAGAAAGGAGAACCAAGGGTGGTTGAAGTCATTGTCCTTGGAGTAGTGCAGTATTTGTGGTGAGATGTTCATACCTCTTCCCCAGGGAATGAAATGGAGAAAGAAAGGAAGATATAATTAATAGCATTATCAAGCTCAAATGACTGAAGGGCTCCAATAGAATCAATAGTTAAGATTGGTGATGCCCAGGAAAAAAGGTGAAAACTCCAACCTCTGCTTCCTGGGGCTGCATCAGAGCAGAGAACACGTTCTCAGGAGTGCTTGACACTTGTAACCTTAGCAGACAGATGTCACGACAATTGTGAATGGCCACTGGAGTCTCCTGCACCACCAAGACTAGAAAGGACTATGGTAGAACAGTTGGGAACAATATGGGGACAGGAGGGGAGGAATTATACTGTGCACACTTATGCACGACCCTCAGAAGAAGGCGTGGAAGAAAATCTGGCATGAAATCCATACACTATCACCAGGGAGGCCAGGACAACAGAAAAGTCCAGTAAAAAACAACTCAGACCTACACCATCCCGTTGGGCAATGAAGGCACCTCCCTTCACCTGCTAGGTGACTAGTTACAGAAGATTCGAGCTTCCATTTCCCTGTCTTCTCTTTGTCTACACCATAGAGCCAAACCTTGACAATGAAGGAAGGAGGAAAGTTTCAGAGCCAAATCACAAACCTCATCCTCTCCCTTACTCCAAGCTGCACCCTTGCTCAGCCCTCAAGTCTGCAATGGGGAGAGGGCAGGAGACAAATAGAGGCTGGAAATTTGATATTACTTGGCAGCTTTACAATGGACTGGACTAAGTTTTATTCATTAAAAGTGACCAGAAATTTAGGAAATTTTCCCCAGATACATGAATTGGACCAGGAAGAAGGGAAGTTGATAGAATATGGAAGAAATGAATGATTGTCAAAAAAAGAAAAAAAAAAAAAAAACAGAAGCACTTTCAGGTGTTTAAAGTACCTTCCTAAAATAGCTCAATTAGTTATAGTCTCTACTACCTAATAGAAGCAGGTGAGGTCCAAAATAACAGCCCTGTCTCTGACCCTCTGATTTTCCTCCCCATCATCTCCCCTTTCTCTAGTAACTTCTCTTCTGATTTCCAAATTAAAAGGTTTAATTCCCCACTTCTGCCAAAAGCAAATGTCACCCAAGCCTGTATTCTACTCTTGTTAGTGATCTCCCGAGCTGCTTATTCTCCACTCTGCCCTCAGAGCCACAAGGATGATTGCCCACAGGTGGGACTGCAGAGAGAAGGACTCCCTCAAAGGAACCAGACCAGCCTCAGCCCAAATGCCGGGCAGAGCAAAACAAGAGCAACCACCATTCACTCTAACCAGTGCTTTCAGACCGGAGGACGCTTATCCTGGGGCCTCGGAGACTTGTGGCACAAATAGTTCTTGGGAATTGTTTTGCAGGTGCTCAAATTTCATATATTCTCTTCTGAAAAAAAATCTGATTGAGAAAGGTGTATCTGTCCTGCTGTGCCTCCTTTCTCATTTTCTCTTTCTCAGGTGTCCTCTTTATCTCAACACTGTCCTAGGGAAGTGATGAATAACTCCTGGGATAGGGGCAAAGAGAGAGATAATCAGAGAATGCAGCCCCCGAAAACGAGCCTCTTAGAGAGCCTCATGTAACAAAAGAGGAGACTTGCGCTAAGCAATATAGAGAGGAGAGAAAG